>NC_134091.1:17132943-17432943 GCF_000715075.1 Nicotiana tabacum
AGAATGTAGAAATTTTAAAAAAATGAAAAGTAAAAGAAAGTTGTAATTAAAAAATAAAAGTAAAGGTAGCTGAAAATTTTAAAAAAAAGAGTAAAAGACAGTGGAAATTAAAAAAAAAAGTAAAATAAGTGAAAAATAAAAAAAGAAACATAAAAAAAGTGAGAAATTAAAAAATAAAAGTAAAGGAAGTGAGAAATTAATAAATTAAAGTAAAAGAAAGTGGTGAATATTTTGTTTAAAAAAGAAGAAAAATGGGAAGTGAGAATTATTTTTAATTAAAAAAATAAAATAATAAAATAATAAAAAGAAATCTGAAAATATTCCAAAATTTTTTCTATAAATAGAAGAGAAATGTGAGGAGAAAAAAAAGAGGAGAGAAAGAAAAAAAGAGAGGGGAGGGATTTGGAGAGAAATATTTTTGCTTCTTCAACGCTAAGGAAAATTCTATTCGTGTCATTCTTTCTTCGTCTTTCTATCGAAAAAACCAGCAGCTTCACTAACACAAAGCCACCAGCCCTTGACCACTTTTGAGCCATCATTGACCTCAAAAAAACAAAGCTCCAAATATAGCCACCAAATCGTCGGTTTTGCAAGATCGATTGAGGTTGCAAGTTGAGATTTTCCGCTTGAGTTTTTCGCGGTCCGAAGGGTCCAGTTGAGAGCTATCCGATCATTGAATGGTTGTAATTTAAATCCACAATCATCAATACAAAGGTTTACTTCTCTTTCTATTTGAATGGTCACTATGTTTTAATTTAATTTTGAGTATGATATGATCGAGTTTGCATCTGAGTGTGCTAAGATTAATTTGTTCTCATGTTGAGTATTTGTTAAGATTAATTTATTGTCCTTTTTGGTAGTTCATATGATTAATCTTATTGATGAATATGCATTAATTTATTACATTTCTTTTTTATTCAATGAAGTAATGACTTTCCATTTTAGCATGCTTTAGTTTCATTTTGATCTCCTATCTTAGTGACTAAATTGGTTTTGCCCGTATCTATCTATTCCTACCATAAATTTAGTCTAGTTTCAAATATTAGTTAGCAGTAAAATTATAAAAGATTAGGCTGGGCCATGATTGGTGTAAGACTTTAATTGGACTTCCCCGACGTATTTATGGGCTAATTATTTCCCAGGACTAAAAACAAATAAACATTCTCAAACTAGCCAACTTTTCCATAATTAACTTACTTCATTTCCTCCACAATAATATCCATACCTCATGACCTTACAATAATCTCAAAATTAATAATTGAATAATATTCGAACATCGTAGCTTGCTTTAGGCGCGATTAATAATAAATCATCGTGAATGTGGGTACGGTTCCCGTGGCATAGTCATGATACGTAAACCCCAATTCAAGTGCACGTTTCACGCGACTTGACCATAACTTCAAATAATAATAAAAAATAAATATGTTGTAAATCGCTGGTGCATTTCACGTGGCACGGTTTGCAATGTGTACCAAAACGACAAGTGTACGACATAATAGCTTGTTCAAATAAATTCTATAAATACTAAAAAACGGTTTAAATACATAATTAAAAGCGGTCAAAAGTAAAATGCACTATAGGTTTAAAACATATAATAAATCAGATAATTAAAACGTAAAAAAAATCAGATAATTAGGTCAAGTATTGATTGTTAAGTGACCGTGCTAAAATCACGGAACTCGGGAGTGTCTCACACCTTCTCACGGATTAACAGAATTCCTTACCCAATCTTCTGTGTTCGCGGACCATAAATAGAGTTAATTTTCTCGATTTGGGATTTTAAAATGAACCGGTGACTTGGGACACCATAATGATTATTTCAAGTGGCGACTCTGAATTAAATAAATAACCCCATTTCGAACAATGTCACTTTAATGGAAAAAACTCCCTATTCCCCCCGGGAAAAAGGAGGCGTGGCAGCTCTGGCGACTCTGCTGGGGAACAAGAACCCAAAATCTCTGGTTCAGGGTTCAGAATTCGAGCTTAGATGACTTTTATACTTGGCTTTTGTTTATTATCTGAGTTTTACGCATTTAAGCTTAATGTGCTAAATGCTGCTTTTTACCACTTTGATATTTTGTGAACTGTATATAAACTGTTACAAAAACTACTGTATATAAACTGTTACAAAAACCCTTCTTCTTTCCGAGTCTTCTAAATCTTCTGGGAAGCGTGCACTTCGCGTGGCTTCTTTTCTGTTAGAGTTATTTTCTAATTTTAGAACGAGGATCGGACAAGTTGCAAAGCCGGTGAAGCTTCTGTATTTCCGGTAAGCTGCCCCCCCCCCCCCCCCCCCCCGGCTCGAGTTGTCCGCTCGGGTAAGCCAGGTCTAGAACAATACACCCAGGATTTAAACTTAGAATAATATAACCTCATGCCAAATCCCTAGTAGGTATATTTGTTTGCATCACATGCATTTGACTTTGGGATTCAACATAGGAGTTGGGTCCGTCTAGGACAAGTGTACCTAAATCAAAAGACTATCATGATGCATTTTTACGTGCTACTTGTGCATTTATTTGATTCGGCTTGTATGTTGACCAATTTCTAGAATAGGGAAAGAAAATTAAGAAAATCGAGAGTGATGTAGGAAAGAAAACCGCCCGGTTCTGAAAATTCTGGTATTCAAAATATCCCGAAACTCTGCCGAAATTTTGAAAAAAAAGAAGTCATTTCAGAATAAGTCATATTTTGTCACGACCCAATTTTCCCTCCGTGTGACGTCGTGACGGCACCTAGTCTCTACAACAAGATAAGCCTAACATTTTACGGAATAATGAAATAAAAATATAAATTTAACAACTATTCAAAAATACACAACAAATTCCAAAAACCCAGAACATCGTGAATTATAAACTAGAGAAGGAAAGATCTAGTGCCTCTATACATCGGAGTCTAACAAGGAAAAATATAGAAGGTAATGGACATGGGAAAGAGTAGAAGGGGACTCTGAGATCTGCGAACGCGGTAGATATACCTTGAAGTCTCCAAAACTGTCCCGGCTCACTGATAGTGCGGCTGATAAGGTGCACCTGGATCTGCACATGAAAAAACAAACATGTGAAGAGAGTAGCATGAGTACACCAAAATGGTTCCCAATAAGTGCCAAGCCTAATCTCGGTCGAGTAGTGACGAGGTCAGGTCAAGGCCCTACCGGAGTAAATATAATAAATTAAACAGTAAAAGATACAAATAGAATTTACAGTAACACAGTTAAAGAAATTCTCGAAAATTTAACAGTTAAAGGAGCCCTCGGCTCAGAACAAGGTAAACACAAACACAATGGAAAATCTCCCGGGATACCGTCCCGTAGTTCCGAATGAATATGCAGTACAGAGGATCTCCCAGAAATACGTCCGTAGTCCCAAAGTAAATATGCAGTACTGGGGGATCTCCCGAAATACGTCCGTAGTCACAAAATAAATATGCAAGACAGGGGGATCTCCCCGGAATACGTCCGTAGTCCCAAAATAAATATGCAAGACAGGGGGATCTCCCGGAATACGTCTGTAGTCCCAATTTAAATATGGTTAAGCTTATACAAAACACAAATAAGGAGAGTAGGGACTTAACTAAGCATGGCGCACAGAATGTCAAATAGGCAGTTAAAACACGTAAGCATGCTTCTCTAATCTAAGCTAAACAATTAAACGTATTAGTATAATTTAATAAGGGAAAACGGTTTATAATTTAGAAAGGAAAGACGGGATTTTTGCAATAATAGTCCGTGTACGTACTCGTCACCTCACGTACATGGCGCCCACACATTAATTTACATCAAACATCCTAAGGAAAAAGTCCCCAACACAAGGTTAGGCAAGCCACTTACCTTGAACCAAGCTCAATCAATCGGTCACAATGCCTTTCCCACAAATATCCGGCTCTGAATGGCCCAAATCTAAGCCAAAAGCAATTACATATCATAAATACAACCATGATAGACTCATCTAATTAATGAAATCAACACTTTAACAATAATTCCGAAATTAACTCAAACATCGCCCGTGGGGCTCACGTCTCGGAATCGGGTAACAGTCACAAAATATGAACACCCATTGACTCACAAGTCTAACCATATAAAAATTTCTCAAATCCGACCACAAATCCCCTTTCAAAATTCGAAATCTTTGTTGAAGAAGTTCTTCCAATTTTTTCCCAATTTCAACCCCAAAATCCAAAATTAAATGATGAAATCAACCATAGATTAGTGGAATATAACCATAAAGGAATTAGGAATCATTACCTAAAAAGTTCCTCCGAAAATCTCTCCAAATTTCGCCTTCTACCGAGCTCTCAATCAAATTTTTGTGTTATGAACTCAACCCTCGTTTTTGAACCTTAAATTCTGCCCAGGTGCATTCTTCTTCACGAACGCGACATCACGTTCGCGAACGCGATGAACAATCTTCCACTGGCCCAGAAATCCTCCTTCACGAACGTGAGGAGACTCTCGCGAATGCGTACCTTTCACTGACGGACCCTTTGCGAACGCATAGGCTTAATGCCCGAAGCTTCCTCTGCCCCGTTCCTCTACGCGAACGCGAGGACCATATCGCGAACGCATAGGCTTAAGGTACCACACCTTATCGAATGCGGGAACAAAATCGCGAACGCTAAGAAAAACTTAGATGCCTTTCCGAGATGCTCTACGCGATTGCGAGGCACCTCTCGCGAACGGGATGAAGGATATTTCTGTAATAAAACACTAGGAATCTGCTACTTCTTTAAGTCCAAAAATAACCCGTTGAGCATCTGAAACACACTCGAGACCCCCCGGACCTCGACCAAACATACCAACCAATCCTAAAACACCATATGAACTTAGTCGAGCTCTTAAATCACATCAAACAACGCTAAAATCATGAATCACCCTCCAATTCAAACTTAAAGAACTTGAAACTTCAAAATTCTACAACTGATGCTGAAACCTATCAAATCGCGTCCGATTGACCTCAAATTGTGAGCACAAGTCATAATCAATATTACAGACCTACTCCAACTTCCGGAATCAGAAAACGACCCTGATATAAAAAATTTCACTACCGGCCCAAAACTCCAAAAATTTAACTTTTGCCATTTCAAGCCTAAATGAGCTTCGGACCTCCAAAAACACAATCCGAACACGCCCTACACCCAAAATCACCTAACGGAGCTAACGGAACCGACATAATTCCATTCCGGAATCGTCATCACACAGTTCCGACTACAGTCCAAATCCTAAGGGTTAAGCTCTTATTTAGGGACTAAGTGTCCCAAAACACTCCGAAACTCAAAACCAATCATACCGGCAAGTCACAATAGCAGAAATAGATATAGGGAAAGCAGTTAATAGGGGTTCGGGGCTCTAAATTTCAAAACGACCGGCCGGGTCGTTATATCCTCTCCCTCTTAAAATAATCATTCGTCCTCGAACGAGCATATAGACATACCTAAAGTGGTGAAAAGATGAGCATAATGACAGCGTATATCTTGCTCAGTCTCCCAATTTGCCTTCTCGACCGGCTGTCCCCTCCAATGAACCTTCACGGACGCAATGTTCTTTGATCTTAGCTTTCTGACCTGCTTGTCTAAAATAGCCACTGGCTCCTCAACATAAGATAGATCCTTGTCTAACTGGACTGAGCTAAAATCCAATGCATGAGTCGGATCACCGTGATACTTCCGGAGCATAGACACGTGGAATATCGGGTGAACTACTGCTAGGCTGGGAGGCAAGTCAAGCTCATAAGCAACCTCCTCAACGCGCCACAATATCTTAAAAGGACCAATGAACCTCGGGCTTAGCTTGCCCTTCTTCCTGAACCTCATGACGCCCTTCGCAGGCGATACCCGAAGCAAGACCCGCTCACCAACCATAAATGCCAAATCATGAACCTTCCGGTCTGCATAACTCTTCTGCCTGGACTGGGCCATGCGAAGTCTCTCCTGAATCACCTTCACCTTATCCAGGGCATCCTGGACCAAGTCTGCACCCAACAATCGGGCCTCGCCCAGTTCAAACCATCCCACTGGGGACCGGCACCGCCTACCGTACAAAGCCTCACACGGTGCCATCTGAATGCTGGATTGGTAACTGTTGTTGCAAGCAAACTCTTCAAGTGGCAAATATTGGTCCCATGACCCTCCGAACTCTATCACACAGGCACGGAGTATATCCTCAAGAATCTGAATCATGCGCTCGGACTGCCCGTCCGTCTGAGGGTGAAAGGCTGTGCTCAGCTCCACCCTAGTACCTAACTCCTGCTGTACGGCTCTCCAAAATCGTGTACCTCTATCTGAAATGATGGATACTGGAATACCATGAAGGCGGACAATCTCTCTGATATAAATCTCAGCCAACCTCTCAAAAGAATAAGTGGTTAACATTGGAATAAAATGAGCTGACTTGGTCAGTCGATCCACGATCACCCAAATAGCATCAAACTTTCTCAAAGTCCGTAGAAGTCCAACTACAAAGTCCATGGTGATCCGCTCCCACTTCCACTCTGGGATCTCTAACCTCTGACGTAATCCACCCGGCCTCTGGTGCTCATATTTGACATGGTGACAGTTGAGACACTTGGCCACTAACCCAACTATATCCTTCTTCATCCTTCTCCACCAGTAGTGTTGTCTCAAATCCTGGTACATCTTCGCGGCACTGAGATGAATGGAGTACCACAAGCTGTGGGCCTCCTTGAGAATCAACTCCTGAAGCCCAGATATATTTGGCACATATATTCGGCCCTATATCCTCATCACACCGTCATCACTAATAGTCACATCTCTGGTATTACCTCGCCAAACCCTGTCCTAAAGAACTAAAAGATGAGGATCATCATACTGGCGCTCCATGATACAGTCATAAAGAGAAAACCGAGCAACCACACAAGCTAATACCCAGCTAGGCTCTAAAATATCCAATCTCACGAACTGGCTGGCTAAAGCCTGAACATCCAAGTCTAAGGGCCTCTCAGCTGCCGGAAGATATGCCAAACTCCCCAACCTCTCTGCCCGGCGACTCAAAGCATCGGCCACCATATTGGCTTCCTAGGGTGGTACAAAATAGTGATATCATAATCCTTAAGCAGCTCCAACCACCTCCGCTGATGTAAGTTAAGATCTTTCTGCTTAAACAGATGCTGCAAACTCCGATGATCGGTGTAAATCTCATAAGGAACACCATACAAATATTGTCGCCATATATTCAAGGCATGAACAGTAGCTGCTAACTCAAGGTCATGGATAGGATAGTTCTTTTCGTACACCTTCAGCTGTCTAGATGCGTAGGCAATCACCCTACTGTCTTGCATCAACACCGCACCGAGACCAATCCGCGATGCATCGCAATAGACAGTGTAGGACCCCGAACCTGTAGGTAATACTAATACTGGGGATGTAGTCAAAGCTGCCTTGAGCTTCTGAAAGCTGTCCTCACACTCCTCGGTCCACCTGAATGGAGCACCCTTCTGGGTTAACTTGGTCATAGGTGCTGCAATGGATGAAAATCCCTCCACAAAGAGACGGTGCATGGCGAGCTAACGCACTAAAATAGACTACATACTCCGACACAGTCATAGCACCCTGACGTAGCTGCTCAAACTCTGCGCACCAAGCATCCCTGAGGATCTGAGGAACATACTCACGTAAGAACATCTCTGAAAACTGAGTCCAAGTGAGTGAGGCTGCCTCATCCAGACTACTCAGCTCATAGGCACTCCACCACTGATATGCCGCTCCCCTCAGCTGGAAAGCAGTGAAAGAAACCCCACTCGTCTCCACAATGCCCATAGTGCGAAGAATACGATAAAACTCCTCAAGAAAACCCATAGCATCATCTGAAGCTAGTCCACTGAAAGTAGGTGGGTGGTACTTCTTGTACCTCTCAGTCTGAGTTGCTCTGCCTCAGAAGCAGCTACCCTAGTCTCATGCTGAACCGGAGCCACTGGGGGCATAAGAATATACTCTGGGGCCTGATCAACCTGGACCCTCTGCTCAGGAGTGCAGGCTGTGAGAGTCTGTGTACCTCCCTCGGCCTGAGATGTAGCTGGAGCTATCGGAAATAGTCCAGCCTGAGCCAGAGTGCTGAACATGCTGATGAACTGAGCTAAAGTCTCCTAGAGGGCTAGAGTAGAAATAGGGATCTCCGGTGCTGGCCCTCCAGCTGGAGCTGCTGGGAACTCCTCTGATGCAGCTCTCGCAGGTGCTCGGGCTGCACTGCGTGGTCGTCCTCGACCTCGACCCCGGCCTCTGACGGCTCTGATAGGGGGCTCGGGTGCCTGATCGTCGGTCCTCCCGGTACGGGTCCTCACCATCTGTGAGAAAGAATAGAATAGAATTTTAGAATTTTTTTGATGTCAATAACTCGCACGACAAGGAGATCAAAGAAATATGATTGTTCTTAACAGTTACATAGCCTCCCAATGATAAGTACGGACGTCTCCGCACCAATCCGCTAGACTCTAATAAATCAGTTTGTGAATCACGACACCTATGAACCTAGAGCTCTGATACCAACTTGTCATGATCTAATATCCCCTCTGTGTGACATCATAACGGCACCTAGTCTCTACAAATTGGTAAGCCTAAAATTTTGCGGAATAATGAAATAAAAATATAAATTTAACCAACTATTCAAAAATACACAACAAATCCCAAAAATCCAGAACATCGTGAATTACAAACTACAAAAGAAAAGATCTAGTATCTCTATACATTGGAGTCTAACAAGGAAAAATACAGAAGGTAATGGACATGGGAAAGAGTAGAAGGGGACTCCGAGATCTGCGGACGCAGTAGATATACCTTGAAGTCTCCAAAACTATCCCGGCTCACTGATAGTGCGGCTGATAAGGTGCACCTGGATCTGCACACGAAAAAAAAGCCATGTGCAGAGAGTAGCATGAGTACACCACAATGGTACCCAGCAAGTGCCAAGCCTAATCTCGGTCGAGTAGTGACGAGGTCAGGTCAAGGCCCTACCGAAGTAAATATAATAAATTAAACAGTAAAAGATATAAATAAAATTTACAGTAACACAGTTAAAGAAATTCTCTAAAATTTAACAGTTAAAGGAGCCCTCATCTCAAAACAAGGTAAACACAATGGAAAATCTCCCGGGATACCGTCCCGTAGTTCCGAATGAATATGCAGTACATGAGGATCACCCGGAATATGTCCGTAGTCCTAAAAGTAAATATGCGATGCTGGGGGGATCTCCCGGAATACGTCCGTAGTCCCAAAGTAAATATGCAGTGTTGGGGGATCTCCTGAAATATGTCTGTAGTCCCAAAATAAATATGCAGGATAGGGGGGATCTCCCGGAATACGTCTATAGTCCAAAAATAAATATGCAAGACAGTGGGATCTCCCGGAATACGTCCGTAGTCCCAATTTAAATATGCAACGCAAGATGAAATGGCAGGTAAGGCATCGAGTTATACAGTTTATACAGAACACAAATAAGGAAAGTAGGGACTTAACTAAGCATGGCGCACAAAATGTCAAATAGGCAGTTAAAACACGTAAGCATGCTTCTCTAATCTAAGCTAAATAATTAAACATATTAGTACAATTTAATAAGAGAAAACAGTTTATGATTTAGAAAGGAAAGACGGGATTTTTGCAATAATAGCCCGTGTACGTACTCGTCACCTCACGTACACGGCGCCCACACATCAATTTATATCAAACATCCTAAGGGAAAAGTCCCCAACACAATGTTAGGCAAGCCACTTACCTCGAACCAAGCTCAATCAATCGGTCACAATGCCTTTCCCACGAATATCCGGCTCCGAATGGCCTAAATCTACCCAAAAGCAATTACATATCATAAATACAACCATGATAGACTCATCTAATTAATGAAATCAACACTTTAACAAAAATTCCGAAATTAACTCAAAAATTGCCCGTGGGGCTCACGTCTCAGAATCGGGTAACAGTCACAAAATACGAACACTCATTCACTCATGAGTCTAACCATATAAAAATTTCTCAAATCCGACGAGAAATCTCCTTTCAAAACTCGAAATCTTTGTTGAAGAAGTTCTTCCAAAGTTTTCCCAATTTCATCCCCAAAATCCGATATTAAATGATAAAATCAACAATAGATTAGTGGAACATAACCATAAAGGAGTTAGGAATCATTACCCAAAAACTTCCTCCAAAAATCTCTCCAAATTTCGCCTTCTAACGAGCTCTCAATCAAATATTTGTGTTATGAACTCAACCCTCATTTTTGAACCTTAAATTCTGCCCAGGTGCATTCTTCTTCACGAACGCGACATCATGATCTCGAACGCGATGAACAATCTTCCACTGGCCCAAAATTCCTCCTTCGCGAACGCGAGAAGACTCTCGCAAATACATACCTTCCACTGACGGACCCTTTGCGAATGCGGGAACCTCTTCGCGAATGCGTAGGCTTAACGCCCGAAGCTTCCTCTGCCCCATTCCTCTACGCAAACGCGAGGACCATATCGCGAACGCATAGGCTTAAGGTCCCACACATTCGCGAACGTGGGAACAACATCGCGAATGCGAAGAACAACTTAGCTGCCTTTCCCAGATGCTCTATGCGATCGCGAGGCACCTCTCGCGAACGCGATGAAGGAGTTTTCTGCAATAAAACACCAGAAATCTGCTACTTCTCTAAGTCCAAAAATGACCCGTTGAGGATCCGACATAGGGTCTTCATAGGGTCTCCACTCCCTAGTCGCTTTTCCAACATAGGGTCTTCATTCCCTAGTTGATGATTTTTAGACATAGGGTCTCCAATCCCTAGTCTTTTTTCCAACATAGGGTCTCCACTACCTAGTTGATGATGTTTAGATATAGGGTCTCCACTCCCTAATATTTTTGTTTTCCAACATAGGTTCTCCACTCACTAGTTGATGATTTTTAGACATAGGATCTCCACTCCTTAGTCACTTTTCCAACATAGGGTCTTCACTCCCTAGTTGATGTTTTTAGACATAGGGTCTTCACTCTCTAGTCTATTTTTCCAACATAGGGTCTCCACTCCCTAGTTGACGTTTTTAGACATAGGGTCTCTACTCCCTAGTCTAGTTTTCCAACATAGGGTCTTCACTCCCTATTTGATGATTTTTAGACATAGGGTCTCCTCTCTCTAGTCTCTTTTCCTCCCTAGTTGATGATTTTTAGACATAATGTCTCCACTCCTTAGTCGCTTTTCAAACATAGGGTCTCCACTCCCTAGTCTGCTTTTCCATTATAGGGTCTCCACTCCCTAGTCGCTTTTCCAACATAGGGTCTTCACTCCCTAGTTGATAATTTTTAGACATAGGGTCTCCAATCCCTAGCTGCATTTTCCAACATAGGGTCTCTACTCCCTAGTTGGTTTTTATCTTTAGACATAGGGTCTCCACTCCCTAGTCGCTTTTCCAACATAGGGTCTCCACTCCCTAGTTGATGATTTTTAGACATAGGGTCTCCACTCCCTAGTCGCCTTTCCAACATAGGATCTCCTCTCCCTAGTTGATAATTTTTAGACATAGGGTCTCCACTCCCTAGTCGCTTTTCCAACATAGGGTTTTCATTCCCTAGTTGATGATTTTTAGACATAGGGTCTCCATTCTCTAGTCTCTTTTCCAATATAGGGTCTCCACTCCCTAGTTGATGATGTTTAAACATAGGGTCTCCACTCCTTAGTCTTTTTGTTTTTCAACATAGGTTCTTCACTCCCTAGTTGATGATTTTTAGACATAGGGTCTCCACTCCTTAGTCGCTTTTCCAACATAGGGTCTCCACTCTCTAGTCTGTTTTTCCAACATAGGGTCTCCACTCCCTAGTTGACGTTTTTAGACATAGGGTTTCCACTCCCTGTCTGATTTTCCAACATAGGGTCTCCACTCCCTAGTTGATGATTATTTTAGACATAGGGTCTCTACTCCCTAGTCTGCTTTTCCATCATAGGGTCTGCACTCTCTAGTTGAAGATTATTTTAGACATAAGGTATTCACTCCCTAGTCGCTTTTCCAACATAGGATCTCCACTCCCTAGTTGGTGTTTTTAGACACAGGGTTTCCACTCCCTAGTCTGCTTTTCCAACATAGGGTCTCTACTCCCTATTTGATGATAATTTAGACATAAGGTCTCCAATCCCTAGTCTCTTTTCCAACATAGGGTCTCCACTCCCTATCGTCTTTTCCAACATAGGATCTCCACTCTCTAGTTAATTTTATTTTAGACATAGGGTCTCCACTCCCTAGTCGCCGTTTTCAACATAGGGTATCCACTCCAATTCTATTTTAGACATAGGGTATCCACTCCCTAGTCTCTTTTCCAACATAGGGTCTCCACTCCCTAGTTGATGATGTTTAGACATAGGGTCTCCACTCCCTATTCGTCTTTTCCAACGTAGGATCTCCACTCCCTAGTTGATTTTATTTTAGACATAGGTCTCCACTCCCTAGTCGTCCTTTTCAACATAGGGTATCCACTCCCTAGTTGATTCTATATTAGACATAGGGTATCCACTCCCTAGTCTCTTTTCCAACATAGGTCTCCACTCCCTAGTTGATTTTATTTTTAGACATAGGGCCTCCACTCCCTAGTCTCCTTTTCCAATATAGGGTCTCCACTCCCTAGTTGATTTTGTTTTAGACATAGGGTTTCCACTCCCTAGTCTCTTTTCCAACATAGGGTCTCCACTCCCTAGTTGATTTCATTTTAGACATAGGGTCTCCACTCCCTAGTCTCTTTTCCAATATAGGTTTTTCACTCCCTAGTTGATTTTATTTTAGACATAGGGTCTCCACTCCCTAGTCTCCTTTCCAACATAAGGTATTCACACTCTAGTTGATTTGATCTTAAATGCAGGGTACACCACTCCCTGATATCTTTGCCAATATAGGGTATCCCATTCCTTGGCCACATTTTTCCAATATAAGGTACACCAATCCTTAGTTGAGACATCCTTTTGATAATAAAGGAACACCATCCAAAAACAAAAATAAAAAAAAATAGCATGACTTTTTCGGGTACACTACTCCCGACCTTTTATTGCTTTCAATAAAGAAGTAGTTTAGAATTTTGTTACAATAACTCACGAAACTTTCCTAGTGCAAACTGGGGCAGAACAATTTCGCATGTTTGTTTGTTTTGGTGTCTGATTAGGTTTTACCTCGAGGAACAGGGTTCGAAATAACCAAAAGAAGAAGTCTCAATTCAAAAAAAAAAGAAAAAAAAAGTGAATCCAACATGCAAAAGCAGTTGAAAAGATGTGGAATGCTCAAGACATGACTGAAGCCACGAGCATTTGAGTCCCGTTTTGATTAGAAGAAGCTATAGAACAATGAACTAGAACCTACAACTAGTGAGCATCAAGGTTTAGATCAGAGTCTGCATGAAAAACCAGTCAAGACTCAAGATCAAGTTTCAGAAGACTCGTAGATAGGAATCTTGTAACTCATAACTGATAGGCTTGTTTAGTTTCTTTTTTATTTTGATATAATAGCAGGATCACTGATCGGAGCCTTCATAAAACCTCACTCGACTCCTCAATTTATCATTTCACCATTCTCCTTGAACTATATGCAACCTGATTCCCCTATAACCCGGGATATGTAGGTTGTCCAAAACCAGGACTCGGTTGCACCCTATCTTTTATTTCTTTTCCTTTTGAATAATGGTTTGGTAAAATATTAGTCACATGACTCACTTAGTCTTTGCCTGAAAACTCTTCATGTTTCCAAGTAAAAAGGGGCAGCTGTGAGCACCTAATTTTTTACTATATTTGAATTTTTATCACCTTTTACTATGTAAATATTTTCAGAAATTTAATATATATTTTTTTAGCTTTGTTACACTTATATATATATATATATATATATATATATATATATATATAGGGTAAAAATTAATAATAATTTAAAAGATCAATTATTATTATTAGTATTATTTATTTTATTTATTTAAAATAAATTAAATTAAAAAGAACCAAATAAAAATATTAAATATTTTTTAAAAAACTTTCGGATGGGAATTTAAAAATAAAAAAATAGGAAAAGTAGAAATGTAGAATTAACAAATAAAAGTAAAAGTAGGTGGAAATATTTAATAAAAAGATAAAAAAAAGTAGAAAATTAAAAAAATAAAAGTTTAAAATGTAGAAATTTTAAAAAATGAAAAGTAAAAGAAAGTTGGAATTAAAAAATAAAAGTAAAGGTAGCTGAATTATTTTAAAAACAAAGTAAAAGAGAGTGAAAATTAAAAAAAAGAAAAGTAAAATAAGTGAAACATAAAAAACAAAAAGTATAATAAAGTGGAAATTTAAATATAATTAAAGTAAAAAAGTGAGAAATTAAAAAATAAATGTAAAGGAAAATATTGAATTTTTTTTTTAAAAAGAAGAAAAATGGGAAGTGGGAATTCCTTTTAATTAAAAAAATAATAAAATAATAAAAACAAATCTGAAAAAATTCCGAAACTTTTTCTATAAATAGAAGAGAAATGTGAGGAGAAAAAAAGAAGAGAGAAAGAAAAAAAGAGAGGGGAGGGATTTGGAGAGAAATGTTTTTGCTTTTTCAACGGTAAGGAAAATTCTATTCGTGTCATTCTTTCTTTCGAAAAAACAGCAGTTTCACCACCCCAAAGCCACCACCCCTTGACCACTTTTGAGCCATCATTAGTCCCCCTCCCTCCCCCCCCCCTCAAAAAAAAAGCTCCAAAAATAACCACCAAATCGTCGATTTTGCAAGGTCGATTGAGGTTGCAAGTTGAGATTTTCCGCTCGAGTTTTTCGCAGTCCGAATGGTTCAGTTGAGAGCTATCCGATTATTGAATGGTTGTAATTTAAATCTACAATCATCAATACAAAGTTTCACTTCTCTTTCTATTTTATTTTCTCATTAATGTTCTGGGTCACTCTGTTTTAATTTAACTTTGAGTATGATATGGTCGAGTTTGCATCTGAGTGTGCTAAGATTAATTTGTTCTCATGTTGAGTATTTGTTAAGATTAATTTATTATCCTTTTTGGTAGTTCATATAGTTAATCTTATTGATGAATATGTATTAATTTGTTACTTTTCTTTTTTATTCAATGAAGTAATGGCTTTCCATTTTAGCATGCTTTAGTTTCATTTTGATCTCCTATCTTAGTGACTAAATTGGTTATGCCCGTATCTATCTATTCCTACCATAAATTTAGTCTAGTTTCAAATATTGGTTAGCAGTAAAATTATAAGAGATTAGGTTGGGCCATGATTGGTGTAAGACTTTAATTAGACTTCCTCGGCGTATTTATAGGCTAATTGTTGCCTAGGACCAAAAATAAATAAACATTCTCAAGCTAGCCAACTTTTTCATAATTAACTTACTTCATTTCCTCCACAACAATATCCATACCTCATGACCTTACAATAATCTCAAAATTAGTAATTGAATAATATTCGAACATCGTAGCTTGCTTTACGTGCGATTAATAATAAATCATCGTGACTGTGGGTACGGTTCCCGTTGCATAGTCATGATATGTAAACCCCAATTCAAGTGCGTGTTTCATGCGATTTGACCATAACTTCAAATAATAATAAAAAAATAAACATGTTGTAAATCGCGGGTGCGTTTCACGTGGCGCAGTTTGCAATGTGTACCAAAACAACAAGTGTACGACATCATAGCTTGTTCAAATAAATTTCATAAATACTAAAAATCGGTTTAAATACATAATTAAAAGCGGTCAAAGGTAAAATGCACAATAGGTTTAAAACAGGTAATAAATCAGATAATTAAAACGTAGAAAAAAATCAGATAATTAGGTCAAGTATTAATTGTTAAGCGACCGTGCTAAAACCACGGAACTCGGAAGTGCCTCACACCTTCTCACGGATTAACATAATTCTTTACCCGATCTTCTGTGTTCGCGGACCATAAATAAAGTCAATTTCCTCGATTTGAGATTTTAAAATAAACCGGTGACTTGGGACACCACAATGACTATTCCAAGTGGCGACTCTGAATTAAATAAATAATCTCATTTCGAACAATATCACTTTAATTGGAAAAACTCCCTATCCTCGGGAAATAAGAGGCGTGACAAGAATAACCAAGACATCGAACATCGAACATCCATAGCAAACATCGAACAAGGAAAATCTCATGGTTTCAACCACAAAATCGAAACCTAAATGGTTTTGCCCCCGAGCTTTCAAGGATATTTCTGAAAATATGTAAGTGGAAGCTTTTGTTCAAGTTTTAAGCTGAAGGCCCGGAGACATTGCAAAGCAGTGACTGGTAATTTTGAACTATTAATGAACAACTAAAAATTCTCGCAAAACAACACAAATCAACCATAAATTTCCTTCACTTCACAACGAGGACAACACATTAAGATCCACAGTGAAGAACACATACAGATTCTATTTGTGTTATAACTAATACAGTCAACTAGTTCTTCAAGAAAGATATTTTTAGCGATCATAAGCATTTATGTATTAATTAAATCAAGAGAAGTAGTGAACCTTAAGTATAAACTACAAATTACCAATTCCACAAAAGAAAGGGACAATGAGATAGACCCAAAATTGAAAAAACAAAGGAAGTAGCAGTATAGTACATTCGAGATAATCTTGAATCCAAAACTATGCAAATGGCCAGCAGGTAACCTTTGTATAATGCCCTTAGCTGCAGATTCTTGCACTACTGGTTGTGTCCGTTTGCTACCAAAAAGCCTCAGCACAAATTCGATAGCATTTTATTCCACCATTGCCAATGATGATGTACACACAAAAAACTACAAGTTAGAAACCAGACTTTAAATTTACCATAAGTCCCCGGCCATAATGTCCACAAAATGCTCCTTTCAGTATTACTTTCTATTAGGCTCCATGTAACTGTAACTAGGATTTAGGAACATGCAAATTCCCATGATTCCAAAGAAATCGATTACAAATCAGAAAACCAAATATGATATAGTAACCGTTGCCAGATACTTGATAAATTTATTACAATTCTTTCTATTAACTCATGTAAAAATTTGATCTCTATGATGTTAAATTCTTTTGGTAAATAAAAGCAGGAGCAACAATACCTATTAGTGTCATGAAGATTCACAAACAATCCAGTTGATATATTTCTTCAAAGAGCTCATAAACTAAAGCAAAACTTTTTAGCATAAAATTAATTTAGAACTAACTAATAAGTGAAATGGACAAAGCAATAGACCCAAAGTCACCAATAGTGACACATAGAGATAACTAAAGAAAGCAATAGAAGCTGGGAAACCCCACATAGAAAAAAGTGAAGAAAACTAAAACTTACTAGCTGACCCATACTATCATATTCATGTACAACACAATAAGCTTTGAAACATCTTCTTCATCAACAATAGCTGCTAAATCATGTTATTGCTTAAGTAATCTACCAGATTAATTATTTAGTTGATGCTTGTTTTTAATAATGTATGAATATTTATCTCTTCCAAATTTTATACAAATGAGAGAAGGCAAGGTAATTCAATCAACACTCGAGAAACTATTTTCTTATACATAATAAAAATATTATTCATTTTAAGGAAGCAAATAGTAACATCTTATTGTCCAATGCAAACCGCATCTTATTTGACATGCACCTACAAAAAGTAAGTAACTGCATATGCCACACAAATACTATTATAAAAGTATACAAGACATTTCTCTTAAATATTCTCACACCATCTATAAAATTGCTTAACCAAGATGATAAATAAAGTAACATTGTTCAAATAGTAACTAAATATATTAAGTGGTTTCTTTTAAAAGCTAGTACCAGTAAGATATTTGGAAGTTAATATTAAAATGTTAAGCACTATGATAAGTTTGCGCAAACATTACTATTAAAGTAGAATCTTCCGGTTTCAAAAATCTTATTTTTATGGTTTGGCCTTACGTATGACTAAACAAAAAGATCATGTTGATATGCAATTAGGCTTTCCAGTCAATTGGAACTTTATTTGTTTGGGACACTCAAAGGTGTTCATTGTGAAATATTTTCAAACACCTTCCGAGCACAGAAATTCTAATACTGTTTAAAACATATCTAGCACTGATTTCACTTGAAAATTCTGGAAAATCCAATTCAACATGCCACAAACATTTCAGCCCTAGGTAGTGCCAAATTAAGTAAGAGTAAAAATTAATCAAGCACACAAACTCACAAATAAAGTATATGGCTTCACTTGGAGTACATCTCGTGAAACCTAAGAAAAATCCCTACTCATTTTTCACCAACACATTTAGGGAACCAAATTAGGTATTAACCAAGTGATTTTATTCACCCATTTACAAATTAAATTGCAGAGGAAAAATATTGTAAAACAAAATTGGTAACCTACCCAAGCACATGGAACTTTGTGGTGTCTCACATCAGTTGGTAAGAATATAAAGGAGGAAGATGGTGACTCTTTGTCGCTACTGTTAAATTACTTACCCTAGGTTGTGTGTGAGTCGGGACGTGTACTGGAGAAGAAATACGATAGCTTTTGCTGGATGTTTACCGGAAAAATCGGATAACGTTAGATTTGTGTATGATTCTAAGGATATGCGATACAATTCGATATAAATCGTGTAGAGAAATAGAGATATGTGTATTCTTGACTATGAGAATGCAAATAGTGAGCAACAAGAAAGAATAAGGTAATGTAAAATAAGTACAAAGGGATATCTTTCAATATAAGAAGTTATTTTTGGTTACACTGTGTTTTTATTTTTTTGCCCCCATAGCTTACAAGGATTCCCCTTTTATAGTAGAGGGTCATTACAAAAATAATAAAATAAAGCATATAGTGCATGATGACTTGTCTTTTCCTCGATTCCCGCCAAGATTCTCTCTTTTGGTGCGGTTGCAATGGCTCTTGTCTGTGAGCTAGATACTGGCTCGAACTCGTTACTAGGTCGGACCCTTCGGTCTTGGCTCGAGTTCGACCTTCGAGATGGGCGTCGCGCATTTCCAACCTCGAAGCAGTGTCTTACGGATCGATTCGGTCATGGGCTCGATAAGGTTACCGAGCCGCCTCCTCGAGCGACCTTCGGACTCGATGCTCGTTAGTACTGACTTCGGTGCTCACTCCCAAAATCTCATTCCGACTTTTTAACACTTGAACTCGATCGAACGTAGGAAGGCCGAAATCTATTTCGACCGTATACAGATAGTCCCCTCCTTTCTCATGAAGGATGCGGTGAGAATCGATGTGATTTTTGGTGGTTCGATCGGGTCATAAGCCGACGTTTTCACAGGGATTGATTAAGACGTATGTGATAGCTGTCCCATCGATTCAGCCTTTTAAGGTATTTAATGCTTGTCAGATGGCGGTCGGCCACCTGTGATATTGAACCGTCATGATGCGAGCCTATAAATAGCTCTTCCATCTATCATTTACTACTTTCACGCATTCACTCCCCCAAATTTTCTCATCTTTTCTTCCTTTCTTGTTGCTACCAGAGTTTTGATGTCGTCATTTTTCACTTTCCTTTGTCTTTCTTCCTCCCATATCAATGGCCAAGACTTCAAAAACTGTGCCTCAGAAGGAGAAAGCTTCTTTTTCACAGCCGTCCGGCGACAAGGCACCGGTGGAGCCGTCCACCTATGACTACATTCCCGGGCCGTGTACTCTAAAGATCGATTTTAAGATTGAGAATCCTTCATCCATCCCGGGTCGATGCGAGTACGTGTCGATGTATATGTGCTCTATAACGGAGGGTCATCTCGAGGCCATTAGAAAAGACTGCAACTGGGGTTCCGAGGTTATGTTGCTAATTCCATACCCCGAAGAGAGCATCGTCACCCATGTGGAGGGGTTTTTAAGTGTTTACACTTATCCCTTTACATTGGGTCCGGTCGACCCAGTGATCATTGATTTTTGCAAGAGATATCAGGTCACCCTCGGTCAAATCCATCCCTCTCTATAGCGTATAGTAATCCTACTTCGCTTCTTCTCCATCAAAGCCGGGGGGCTGGATTTTTCCCTAAATCACCTCATTCAGTTGTATCGGCCTCAAATCTTTCGAGGATTAATCAGACTTCATCGTCGGGCATCGAAGGCTTTGATGTCGATCATCGGCGAAGACAAGGATCGGGGTTGGATGGGGCGTGACATTCGGGTGAGGACCCGTGACCTTATTCCAAAAGATAAGATGTCGTTCCCCGAGGAATGGAATTTCGGCCGTAAGTTGTTCTCATAAGACGTTGCTTTTTGTATCCTTTCCCGATTTTTTCTGATGTCTCTTCCCGATATACAGCTGTCCCTTGGATGCCACAAGCGGTGACCAACCTCGAGGATTGGGTTTGGAAGTTAGCCTCGACTTTCTCTTATGCCGAACGCGCTTGGCGTGATTTGGCAAAAGGCAGATGGGAAGCCAAGAACCATGGTAAGGTTTTACTTCTCGTTTCCTTCGAAGTGTTCTTTGTGTTCCATTTACCGATTTCCTTTCACGCAGGCGTGACCAAGGATGCCGCTTTGAGGCCTTCGAGTGGTAAAGAAGGAACCAAGTCCCCGGTCCCGAAATCGAGGGAAGACAAGAAGCGAAAAGCTGCCTCTCGGTCAGAGGACCCCAAGCCCAAAACTCGAAGGGTGAGGAGGAAGGCAATTGCCCTTTCGATTGACTCGGTCCAACGACTGAGAGAATAAGATGAAGACGAAGAAGAAGAAGAGGAAGAAGGAGGTGCCTCGGCTTTGGTGACCCGATCTGCGAGAGCTATCGAGGT
This sequence comes from Nicotiana tabacum, assembly GCF_000715075.1. Taxonomy (NCBI): domain Eukaryota; kingdom Viridiplantae; phylum Streptophyta; class Magnoliopsida; order Solanales; family Solanaceae; genus Nicotiana; species Nicotiana tabacum. The sequence goes on from NC_134091.1 coordinate 17,153,628, forward strand.
CATCGAAGCTCCTGAGTCGATGGCAACTGTACCGGTCGGGGTTGACCCCGGGATCCCGAGTCTTGATCGGAACGCCCCGAGTGATTCGCTTGGGACTATGACAGTGGGTTATTCGCCTTCTCTTCCTACCTTTTCTGAGGAGGCATTAAAGGAAGCTCGAGAATTGAAGACCCCCGATATGGGCGGAGGCTCTAGTGCAGGGGATCCCTTTCGGGATTGCTTTACTGGAGTCGATGATGCTTCCTATATTAGGGACGCTTCTCTTCTACTAGAAGAGGCCAACGTTTCATTACTTGGGTAATGATTTTACTATACTTGGTTTCTTTGTTCTTTTCCGAATTTGACTCGTGTTCTTTTCCTACTGTGCAGGCCATTAGTAGATTTCGAGTCTACCTTAGCCAGTGTGAGGTCGAGCTTCAGAAGGTCTCGTGGGAGAGAGACTCCTTGCGGCTTCTTTGCAGCCAAAAGGACGAGGCTATAAAAGATCTCCAAGCGGATTTGGCTAAGGCTCGTGAAGAAGAGGCCGAACTTGACAAGCATGTGAGCCTCGTTCTGTTAAAGTATGGGTTTGACTCGACTGTGGAAGTTAACCCTTCGTTGTCTCAGCTGCAGCAAAAGGTTGAAAAGATCGGGTCACTTCGGGATGAAGTCGATCAAATCAAAGCTGAATGTAATCGGTGGAAGGAGACTATCGATCGCCTGGCTACGGAAAAAATGACCATTTTGACCAACTTATTATCGCCCGATGTTCAGCTTCGAAACGTTAAGTAAAAGGGTTCGGCTCAAGCTAAGAGGATCGAGGATCTTGAAGCCCAGCTTGCTGAAACTAAGGTGGAGGTTGAGTCGTCAAAAATCTTGGCGGATAAGTCCATTGCCGTGTATCGGGCTGATGCCGAGGCTGCTCAGATGCAGGCACGAGAGGCGGAGGACACTGCTGACACCCGAGCACATTGGATTGCCGAACTTGCTAAATGTAGGTCTCGGAAGGAGACCCTTGAGGAGATACATGCTTGGGGTTTCGACCTTACTGAAGAAATAAAAAAGGCTAAAGAGCTTGAAGTTGAAGCTGAAGCCTTGGCTTCTGATGGCGATGATGATGATGATGATAACTGTAGCAAGAGCGGATCCGAGGATGGGGGAGAGCCTGACAGAGAAGCAAACGCCCCAGAGGATGGTCAGGAAGCTTAGTTCATAATTTTTTTTTTGGTTTTTATCAATCATGTAAATTTTTTTGTATATAGACAATTTTGGCCGATTTGTGAAGACTTTATGCGTGCCTTACAAATTTTTTCACAAGGATCGCAACAATTCAATCAAATTTGGACTTCATGGTCTCTATGATTGATTGTTCGAAGTGACGTAGCCCCTGGGCATACTAGTTGAGTTAATGATTCGAACTTGAAGAAATATAATCCGTGGGCGTAATCGTCGAGTGAAGTAATGTAGCCCCCGGGCGTGATGGTCGAGTGAGTGCTTGATCGAACTCGGAATAAAAGTAGCTTGTAGGCTTTAGTCGTCGAGTGAATGATTCAAACTCGATGCAATGCAGCCCGTTAGGCATAATGATCGAAGTATCCCGTAGGCTTAGTGGTCAAGTGAATACTTGCTCGAACTCGAAATAAAAATAGCCGTAGGCTTATCAGTCGAGTGAATGACTCGAACTCAATGCAATGTAGCCCGTAGGCATAATGGTCGAAGTAGCCCGTAGGCTTAGTGGTCGAGTGAATGCTTGCTTGAACTCGAAATAAAAAGTAGCCCGTAGGCTTATCAGTCGAGTGAATGACTCGAACTCGATGCAATGTAGCCCGTAGGCATAATGGTTGAAGTAGCCCGTAGGCTTAGTGGTCGAGTGAATGCTTGCTCGAACTCGAAATAAAAAGTAGCCCGTAGGCTTATCAGTCAAGTGAATGCCTCGAACTCGATGCAATGTAGCCCGTAGGCATAATGGTCGAAGTAGCCCTTAGGCTTAGTGGTCGAGTGAATGCTTGCTTGAACTTGAAATAAAAAGTAGCCCGTAGGCTTATCAGTCGAATGAATGACTCGAACTCAATGTAATGTAGCTCGTAGGCATAATGTTCGAAGTTGCCCATAGGCTTAGTGGTCGAGTGAGTGCTTGCTCGAACTCAAAATAAAAAGTAGTCCGTAGGCTTATCAGTCGAGTGAATGATTCGAACTCGATGCAATGTAGCCCGTAGGCTTAGTGGTCGAGTGAGTGCTTGCTCGAACTCGAAAAATAAAAGGTAGCCCGTAGGCCTAACGGTCGAATTTAACTCGATTCTATTTGCATAATAAATCTCCAAATAGAGGAATTTTCCTTGGATATAAGATGTCTATAAAGAAGAGAACTTTCTTCGCACGTCATTACATGTGTGTTCATGTTTTGCGCCTGGGTTCGGGCCAATGAGCATGGTTTGTTTTGACCATTTGGCTCTTACAATTTTTCCTATTGGAACCCTGTTGTTGTGAAATAACTCTCTTGCATCTGAACTCGATGTATTTGAGGGCCTAATGCCCCTTCAATATTCGAGGTCGATTGTAAAGAGGCCTCAGATATTGTTGTAAGTGCAGCACGATCAATGGTTGCCTCATTAAAAACCTTGCCGAAAAACCTATTTGGGATAAAACCGGTCTAAGGGAAAAAGAGTGCAACGTGTGCTTTCAATCGAAAGATCCATCATAGCCCTTATTCGGACTTCTTAGCAGTAGTACTGTTTCAGATGTAATACATTCCAGCTTCTTGATAGCTATTTGCCATTTATAATGCCGAGCATGTACGATCCCTTTTCGATGTTCTCGAGCACCTGATATGTTCCTTCCCAATTCGGTCCTAGTTTTCCTTCGTTCGGATTTCGGGTATTGATGGTGACTTTTCTTAGCACTAAGACCTCGGGCTTGAAATGGAGGAGCTTGGTTCTTCGATTATAATATCTTTTGATTCGTTGCTTTTGGGCGGCCAATTGGACGAGAGCAGCTTCTCGTCTTTCGTCCGATAATTCGAGGCTGGTATTCATAGCCTCGTTATTTGATTCTTCCATCGCGAATCGAAATCTGGTACTGGGTTCACCAACTTCGACTGGTATCAATGCTTCGGACCCATATACTAAGGAGAATGGGGTCGCCCCGTACTGGATTTTGATGTCGTCCGATATGCCCAAAGGACTTCGGGCAGGATTTCTCTCCATTTTCCTTTAGCGTCATTCAACCTCTTCTTTAGGTTTTGAATGACAGTTTTGTTCGTTGATTCGGCCTGTCCATTCCCACTGGGGTGGTATGGCGTCGATATTATCCTTCTTATTTTGTGATCTTCGAGGAATCTTGTTACTTTGCTGCCAACGAATTGTTTTCCATTGTCACATACTATTTCGGCGAGTATCCCGAATCGGCATATGATATGATCCCAAATAAAGTCTATAACTTCTTTCTCTCTTATTTTCTCGAACGCCTGCGCTTTAACCCATTTAGAAAAATAGTCAGTCATAAATAAAATGAATTTGGCTTTACCTGGGGTCGATGGTAGAGGGCCGACGATAACCATTCTCCATTTCATAAATGGCCATGGGGATAGGACTGAGTGAGGTTGCTCTCCGGGTTGATAGATCATTGGCGCTAACCTTTGACATTTGTCACATTTACGAACAAATTCCTTCGCATCTTTGCCCATATCTATCCAATAATGCCCTGCTCTGATTATTTTTTGAACTAATGTGTCGGCACCGGAGTGATTCTCGCAAGTGCCCTCATACACTTCCCGTAGGATGTAATCGGTATCTCCCGGACCCAAGCTTACTGTCAACGGTCCATCAAATATCCTTCGGTACAACGTTCCGTCCGAAGCCAACATGAATCGAGCAGCTTTAGTCCATAGGGTCCTAGAAGCTTTAGGGTCCGATGGGAGCTTTCCGCTCTTTAAGTATTCAATATACTTGTTTCTCCAATCCCAGGTTAAGCTTGTAGAATTTATCTCGGCATGACCTTATTCGATTACCAATCTCGAAAGTTGAACAACATTCCCCGAGCCCAAGTTATCTACCTCGACCGACGATCCTAAATTAGCAAGCGCATCGGCCTCATTATTCTATTCTCGTGGAATATGCAGTAAAGTCCATTGTTTGAAATGGTGCAAAGTGACAAGCAGTTTGTCTAAATACCTTTGCATTCTACCTTCTCGAACTTCGAAGGTTTTGTTTACTTGACTCACCACCAGTAAAGAGTCACAATTGGCTTCAATGACTTATGCTCCCAAGTTTCTAGCTAGCTCAAGACCTACAATCATGGCTTCATACTCGGCCTCGTTGTTAGTCAACCTGATTGTTTTAATAGATTGCCTAATAGTGTTACCCGTGGGTGGTTTCAAAACTATGCCTAGCCCGAATCGTTTCATGTTCGAAGCCCCGTTCGTAAAAAGGATCCATACCTCCGATGATGTACCTGATTTTAACAGGAGTTCTTTTTCGACTTCGGGTACTAGGGTTGGTGTGAAATAGGCCACGAAGTCTGCTAAAATTTGAGACTTGATGGCCGTACGGGGTTGATATTCGATGTCGTACCCACTAAGTTCGACGACCTATTTGGCCAGTCGGCCTGATAGCTCTGGTTTGTGCAAAATATTACGAAGCGGGTAAGTGGTTAATACGCATATGGGATGAGACTGAAAGTACGGCCTTAACTTTCTAGAGGTGCTTATCAGTGCAAATGCCAATTTTTCTAGGAGCAGATATCTAGTCTCTGCTTCTCTAAGGTTCGACTCATATAATAAATGGGGAATTGCGTACCTTGCTCTTCTTGAACTAGGACACCGCTTACGGCAAGTTTTTCATCTATTTTTGGAGTGTGAAGTAGTGGTGGGCTTGATAGATATCGTTTTAGTTCCTCTAATGCTTGTTGGCACTCCGAGGTCCAAGAAAAATTGTTCTTCTTTTTGAGTAGAGAGAAAAATTTGTGACTTCGATCAGATGATCTCGAAATGAACCGGCCTAAGGCTGCAATCCGACCCGTTAGCCTTTGTACGGCTTTCACGCTGTCCCCAACGTCGATGTCTTCGATGGCCTTGATTTTATCGGGGTTAATCTCGATTCCCCGATTTGACACCATAAAGCTGAGGAACTTGCCCGAACCGACCCCGAAAGCACATTTTTCGGGGTTAAGCTTCATGTTGTATTTCCTCAAAATTTCGAACGTTTCCTGCAAATGGGTCAAATGGTCCTCTGCGCACAGGGATTTAACTAGCATGTCATCAATAAAAACTTCCATTTATTTTCCTATTTGTTCTTCGAACATTTTATTTACTAGGTGTTGGTAAATAGCCCCTGCATTTTTTAGCTCGAAGGGCATCACATTATAACGATACGTTCCATATTTGGTGACAAATAAAGTCTTTTCCTGGTTCTCCGGGTTCATCTGGATTTGATTTTACCCGGAATAGGCATCGAGAAAGGTAAGGATCTCATGGCTGGCCGTGGCATCGATCATGCGATCGATGTTAGGCAGCGGAAAGGAATCTTTGGGGCATGCTTTGTTCAAATCCTTATAGTCCACACACATTTTAAGTTTTTTCCCTTTTTTAGGCACTACAACTACGTTTGCTAACCATTTGGGATATTTCACCTCCCGAATGGACCCTATTTTGAGAAGCTTGATTACCTCGTCCTTTATGAATGCTTGCTTTCCCTCGGACTGGGGTCTTCTCTTTTGCTTCACTGGTCTGAACCTAGGGTCCAAGCTTTGCCGATGCGTCGTTATGTCCGGTGAGATCCCTGTTATATCTAAATGGGACCAGGCAAAACAATCGATGTTATCGATAAGAAATTGAACAAGTTTTTTCCTGAGTTCGGGGCTCAACCTCGTTCCCAAGTATACCTTTCGCTCGGGCCAGTGATCGATTAGTGTGACTTGCTCTAGTTCCTCGATTGTTGATTTGGTGGCGTCGGAGTCATCGGGAATCATGAAAGATCGAGGGACCCTTTGATCATCATCCTCTTCGATCTTCTGGTTATCTGGCTGGGTCGAAGTCGATGTCTGTGATTGCTATTTGGTGTCCCTTTCTCCTTCTGAGCCCGATCCCTTTATCGGCGAAGGCAAGGACATTGGTTTAGCTTTCTTGATGGCGAACATTTCCTTTGCGGCTGGTTGTTCTCTGTACATCGTATTGACATCTCTCGATGTCGGGAATTTGAGGGCCTGGTGTAGGGTCGAAGGTACAACTCTCATGTTGTGGATCCATGGCCTTCCAAAAAGGGAGTTGTATCTCATATCGCCTTCGATCACGTGAAACTTTGTTTCCTGGATGGTTTCAGCCACGTTTATATCTCGCCTTTGGTGGTTTCACATGCCATATTGAACCCGTTTAGAACCAGAGTTGCGGGTACGATCTGGTCCTGCAGGCCGAGCTGTTCTACGACCTTCAATCTGATGATGTTGGCCGAGCTACCTGGATCGATTAACACACGCTTAATTTTAGTTTTATTCATGAGTACGGATATTACCAGTGCATTGTTATGAGGTTGGATGACTCCTTCTGCATCTTTATCATCGAAGCACAAAGTCCCCATGGGTGCGTAATCTTGAGTTCGAGATCGCTTTTCTTTCACAATCGATGTTTTAGTGCGTTTAAGCACTGGTCCCTGAGGGGTATCGATGCCGCTGATGATCATGTGAATGACATGTTGCGGTTCTTCTTGCTCGTTTTGCTTGCTGAAATCACTGTTTTTAAAATGGTTCTTCGCCCTATCACTCAGAAATTCCCGAAGGTGCCCTTTGTTAAATAAACGGGCTATTTCCTCTCTTAGTTGCCTGCAATCTTCCATTCTGTGTCCATGGGTGCCATGATATTCGCACATTTGATTGGAATTTCTTTGGGTAAGATCGGTCTGCATGGGTCGAGGCCATTTAGTGTCCTTGATGCGTCCGATAGCTGACACGATAGCGGATGCAACAACACTGAAGTTATATTATGATAATCGAGGTGCTTCTATAGGATCAGCATATTTATCAAAGTCGCTCTTACTCATAAGTCCCCGAGAATTTTTCCCTCGATCAATCCTTCGATTGTTCCAAACTGTATTGCGTGCTAAATCGTTGTTCACCCGATCTACAATGTATGGTTGATATCGGTCTCTGTTCGACCTTTGTTATCTGTTGATCTCCTTTTGGTTTTTAGTAGCTGTCCTGTTCTGATGCACTGGTCCATACGGAGCTCCCAACTGATCATCCTCGGCCCTAATTTTCGATTGGTATCGGTTGTATACATCTGCCCAAGTTATTGCTGGATACTCGATCAAATTTTGTTTCAGCCGATGTGATGCTGTCGAACTTAGCTCATTCAACCCTTGGGTGAAAGCTTGTACGGCCCAATCGTCTGTGACCGGTTGCAATTCCATGCGTTCCATTTGAAATCGGGATACGAATTCCCTCAGTATTTCATTACCCCTTTGCTTTACTTTGAAGAGGTATGATTTCCTTGTTGCAACCTTTATGGCACCAGCATGTGCCTTTACGAATGAATCTTCTAACATGGCAAAAGAATCGATGGAATTTGGTGGTAAATTGTGATACCAGATCATCGCTCCCTTCGACAGGGTCTCCCCGAACTTTTTCAACAACACGGATTCAATCTCATCGTCCTCCAAATCGTTACCTTTGATGGCATATGTGTAAGAGGTGACATGTTCATTAGGATCGGTTGTACCGTTATATTTGGGACTTTCGGGCATACAGAATTTTTTGGGGATTGGTTTCGGTGCCACACTCTAGGGAAAAAGCTTTTGTATGAATTTTTTCGAATCAAGCCCTTTTATCATTGGTGGAGCCCCCGAGATTTGATCGACCCTGGAATTGTATGCTTCCACTCTCTTGTCGTTGGCTTCGACTCGTTTTGTGAGTTCCTCGAGCAATTTAGTAATTTCGGGAGTGGTCCCCGATTCTTGCTCGTTTGATTTCACTATGGCGGGCTCCGTTCTGGGGGTGATTTCTCGAAGTGGATTAGAATCCAGCCTGCTTTGCACGCGAGTTTGGCTCTATAACTGAGCTATCGCTACTTGCTGAGCTTGTAGCATCTCGAAGATCATATGTAAGCTGGCCCCGATTTTCCCCGCGTTATGGGTGTCTCGGGCTTCGGATCGAGTACCGCCTTGAATGCTTCTTTCCGGTTTGGAACGATGATTCGCCTCCAAAGCTATTTGTGAATTGACATCCAATTATACTTTGGCTTGAATTTCGGGTACTTTGATTCAAGCCTCGGTGCCATCGTTAAGTGGCCTTCCGGCCCCGGGTGCCAAGTTTTTGGTTTCATCTTGAAGGCCGGTTTCATGGTCGATAGGTAAAGCCATTGCTGATTTGAAGTTGCAAGCTGGCGTGCACTTAAAATTTATATCAAACAATCACTGTTACCCTTAGCCCCACGGTAGGTACCAAACTGTTTACCGGAAAAATTGGATAACGTTAGATTTGTATATGGTTCTAAGGATATACGATACAATTCGATATAAATTATGTAGAGAAATAGAGATATGTGTATTCTTGACTATGAGAATGCAAATAGCGAGCAACAAGAATGAATAAGATAAAGTAAAACAAGCACAAAGGGATATCTTTCAATATGAGAAGTGATTTTTCGTTACAGTGTGTTTTTCTTTTTTGCCCCCATAGTTTACAAGGATTCCCCCTTTTATAGTAGAGGGTCATTACAAAAAACAATAAAATAAAGCATATAGTGGAAGGCCTATGATGACTTGTCTCTTCCTCGATTCCCGCCAAGATTCTCTCTCTTGGTGCGGTTGCAACGCTCCTGTCTGTGAGCTCGATACTGGCTCGAACTCGTTACTGGATCGACCTTCGAGATTGGTGTCACGCATTTCCGATCTCGAAGCAGTGTCTTGCGGATCGATTCGGTCATGGGCTTGATAAGGTTATCGAGCCGACTCCTCGAGCGACCTTCGGACTCGAGGCTCGTTAGTACTGACTTCGTAGCTCACTCCCAAAATCTCATTCTGACTTTTTAACACTTGAACTCGATCGAACGTAGGAAGGGCGAAATCTATTTCGACCGTATACAGTGGAGTCATGACGAAAAGCCTTGCCGGATTGACTGGCGCAAGAGGTTAGGGTTCGAAGCAAAGAGAGGGGGCTGGATATGTTCTGATGTTTAAGACTTAAGTTGGAGGAATAAAAAAAGGTCTAGGGATGGATAAAAGAAAAAAGTAAAATCTAGTTTAGTAAAATTAGAAGTGGGAAAGTGAAACCGTTGCAATATCCCAATTTTTCAAATAACCGTTGCTAATGATGAATCTATTAGAACGGTTATAGTAACCATTACCGTCGATTTATCTTTGGCAACAGTTATTATACTAATGCAACGGTTTAATCTTAGAACTGTTTCAATAGGGTGGAATGTCTTATGCAATGTTAACAACCGTTACAGTAGATGGTCTATTGCAACAGTTATGTCATCGTTGCTAAAATATCCGTTCCAATAGGCTTATTTTCTAGTAGTGCGTCATCATAAATGATATCAGATTTTATATGGAAATGAAAATCTCTTTGAGATATACTATGATTTTATGATCCATAAGACTATGGCAAGAAACAAAGGGATGACATATATATAGGTGGAAAATATAAATGGGAACAAAATGCAACTACATAAATATGACCATAATAAAAATAATTTTTTGAAAATAATGTGTGTATATGACAAAAAAATTTTAAATTTAAAATAATACAGTATATGCCAAAATCAAAATTGTAGTTCTAAAATGTTATCCCTATTAGTTATTGCGGGGCACGGGCATGTAACTTGTTTCGAATATCTCTTAATTAGCTTCGAATAAATTTCCTGGGATGCATGGGAATCTTCTTTTCAAACTACAAACATGGGAATCGTTGAAATAACTCTTTGATTGTACATGCATATATAATAGAGATCGAAATCTCTTGATAATGTTTCAAAATAAACACCATTTGGGGGAGGAATTAAGTGAAGTCTTGGTACTCATCGCCCCAGACACATACAATAGATTGATACCACTTGCAAAAAATCATGTGTGTTTTTGCTGCTGACTCGTGGCTCCATCTAAGTACAGCATTAAGGTCACCATCTATTGTATAGTATTGTATATAGGTAACCCCGAGTCAAATGAGCAACCCAATTTTTCGGTGACGCAAATAGAGCAAGGATGTGATTACAAGGAATTAGAATCAGAACCAGGAGGCTCCCGTATCAGGGCCTGAGCAAAACACTTGCCCTCAGAGACATCGAGACCACATCCCCAGGGTCCTGTCCGAGTCCCGAAACCTCATAGAGCACTACCAAACTGCCGCACACGATTAACAAAGGGCCAATCGGATATCACGGCGTGAATTCCGGCCCGTATCGGCGAAAAATCAGTGGCTAATTACCATATCTTTTATTTGCTTTATCTAACGTCATTAATCACTTGTATTGAATTAGTCCACATATCCTTAAAATCGCGTATAAATTTAATTGTTATCCATTTTTAAGGGTAAACAGTTTGGCACCCACCGTAGGGCTAAGGATAATAGTGGTAATTTGATACAAATTCCCATAACACACTCTGTTTTACGCTTATTCTTTGAGATAATTTATGGTGAACTTTAGAATGTCAAACTCTCAATGTGCTCACTTGAACGTTTATGCTAAATCTGGCCACCATGGTGAAAACAACAATATAGTACCCTGAAATGTAGTACCCCCTACTGACCCTAACGGAGTCCCGGTTGCGGACCTAATCGACACCAACTCACATGTGGCCATCTATGCAAACCTGCTGACTCATCTCGAGAACAGCGTTCGCAGAGGAGGCTAATCAATAGCCCGGGGTACGCACGATGGTAAAGGCGATGGGATCAATTTGTGGGTGCTCTTCGAAATGTTATAAGCTCAATAGGCGGCGATATCCCAGCTGCAGAACCAAAGCCGCGCCACCGGTAGAGTTGAGCCCGAACCATCCCGGGAAAACACCTGAAGGAATGAGCAAACCTCAGAAAGGCAGGGCGAAGTTGAACCCGAGATCAACCACAAAATAATAAAGATACTTGAGGAACTGACAAAGTGGGTAGAATCAGGGGAAAGAAGAATGAAGCCAACGACAAAAAAGTGGAGACGTATAACTCCAGAGTTGATCAAATCCCAGGAGCACCCTTGATATTGAAATGCTTGGATTCTAAGAAATTTGTCCAAAAGCCTTACTCCCCGAGGGCAACACCAAAACCAATCTCGAAGAAGTTCCGTATGCCTGAACTTCTAAAGTATAAGGGAACCACAGATCCAAATGAACACGTGACCTCCTACACAAGTGCCATCAAGGGAAATGACTTAGAAGATGACGAAATCGAGTCTGTTTTGCTGAAAAAGTTCGGACAAACCCTGTCGAAAGGAGCAATGATATAGTATCACAACTTACCACCTAATTCCATTGATTCATTTGCTATGCTTGCAGATGCCTTTGTAAAAGCTCACGTCGGGGCCATCAAGGTCGAGACCAGAAAATCGGACCTTTCCAAAGTAAAACAAAGAGATAACGAAATGCACAGGGAATTCGTGGCGAGGTTTCAAATGGAAACAATGGACCTGTTTTCGGTCGTAGATAATTGGGCCGTTCAGGCATTCACTCAAGGACTCAACCCCCTAAGCTCCTTTGCTTCACAACAGCTGAAACAGTATTTGATAGAGTACTCGGCGGTAACTTGGGCTGACGTCCATAATAGGTACCAATCAAAAATTAGAGTCGAGGATGATCAGCTCGGGGCCCTCTCCTGGTCTGTTTATCCCATTAGAACTAATGACAGGTCTAAAATAGTCATCGATCATAAACCTAGATCGAATAGAGATCGGTTTCAACTGTACAATGGGGATCGAAGAAGTAGCGGATTTGGGCGTAACCCTTCGAGGAATGAAAAAAGAGTGATCGAGGCCACAATAGCCAGGGACTAATGAGTAAAAATGGTTTTGATAGGCCACTCGGGGATAGGGAGGCACCGAGATTATCAAAATATAACTTTAATATCGATGCTCCCAGCATCGTATTTGCCATCGGGCGCATCAAAAATACCAAGTGGCCTCGACCATTGTGGTCTGGACCTACCTAAAGAGACCCTAAACTGATGTGTAAGTATCATGGCACTCATGGCCATATGATCGAGGACTGCCGGTAACTAAGAGAGGAAGTGGCCTGGTTATTCAATATTGGGTACCCTTGGGAATTTTTGAGTGATCAACCCAAAAATCACTTTAGGAATAGGGACTCCAACAAACAAAACAAACAAAACAAACAAGAGGAACCTCATCACGTCATTAACATGATCATTGGTGGGGTCGACATCCCCAGGGGCCAATGCTAAAGCGCACTAAGGTATCTATTACAAGGGAAAAATGAACCCAAGATTATATACCGGAGGGGACCATCTCTTTTAACGATGACAATGCTGCATCGTGCAACCACATAATGATGCACTGGTAATATCTGTACTCATAAATAAATCTCGAGTTAAGCGTGTGTTAATTAATCCAGGTAGCTCGGCCAATATCATCAGATCAAGGGTCGTAGAGCAGTTGGGTCTACAAGACCAAATAGTGCACGCAGTGCTGGTTTTAAATGGATTCAATATAGCATGCGAAACTACTAAAGGGGAGATAACCCTGCCGGTGAATACCGCCGGAACCATTCAGGAAATGATGTTCTACATTATTGAAGGAGATATGAGATATAATGCTATATTTGGAAGGCCATGGATTCATAACATAAGGGCAATATCCTCGACACTACACCAAGTACTGAAGTTCCCCACATTGAGAGGGATCAAGATGGTTTGTAGAGAGCAGCCGGTCGCAAAAGAAATGTTCATACACTAATGTCCACACTCTCATCATCAAAGAACTCGGAGCCGGTTAGGAAGGAAGAAACTAAATAGCAATCACCAACACCGGCCCCGACCAAACCGGGGGAGCAAGAAGCAGTCGAGGATGATGATTACCGAGTCCCAAGGTCATTCATCACCCCTGAAGATTCCGATGCCATCAAATCAACGGTCGAGGAGCTGGAGCAAGTCATATTGATCGAATATTTGCCCCATCGGAGGGTGTACCTGGGCACTGGGTTAACTCTCGAGCTCAGGAAAAAACATATTAAATTCCTTATAGATAATATATATTATTTCGCTTGGTCCCATCTTGATATGACAGGATCCCACCGGAAATAACCACTCATAAGCTATGCTTAGATCCGAAGCTCCACCCTGTTAAACAGAAGAATAGGCCTCAGTCCGAAGTCAAGCATGCATTCATCAAAGATGAGGTATCCAAATTCCTTAAAATAGGATCCATTCGGGAAGTTAAATACCCGGATTGGTTGGCTAACATAGTGGTAGTACCTAAAATGGGAAATAAATAAAGAATGTGAGTAGATTACAAAGATTTGAACAAGGCGTGCCCCAAGGAATCTTTTACTTTTCCTAACATCGATCGCATGATAGATGCGACAGCCGGGCACGAGATGCTCAACTTTCTCGACGCCTATTCTTGGTACAACCAAATTCGGATGGGCCCAGGCGATCAAAAAAAACTTCCCCTTTCACTAAATTCGGCACCTATTGTTATAGAGTAATGCCATTAGAACCAAAAATACACCGGTGCCACTTATCAATGCCTAGTAAACCGGATGTTCGAAGAACAAATAGGAAAATCAAAGGAATTTTATATTGACGATATGTTATTTAAGTCCCTGCGAGCAGAGGGCCATTTTAAACATTTGCAGGAAATCTTCGACATACTGAAGAAATACAATATCAAGATGAACCCAGAGAAATGCGCATTCAGAGTCGGATATGCGAAGTTCCTTGGATTCATGGTTTCCAACCGAGGGATTGAGATCAATCCCGATAAAATGAAAGCTATAGAAGACATCACCATAGTGGACAGTGTCAATGTCGTTCAGAGGCTAACCGGGCACATAGCCGCCTTGGGCTAGTTCATATCAAGGTCTTTCGATAAGAGCCACCGGTTCTTCTCATTATTGAAGAATAAGAATAACTTTTCTTGGACCCCGGAATGCCAACAAGCCTTGGAAGAACTCAAACGGTACCTTTCGAGTCCACCCTTGCTCCATACCCCGAAGGCGGACGAGCAGTTGTACCAATACTTAGCAGTATCTAAGGTAGTTATAAGTGAAGCCTTAGTCCGGGAAGAGAAATGTACGTAATTTTCTAGCTATTATGTTAGTAGAACTCTAGGCGAGGACGAAACAAGTTATTCTCACCTAGAAAAATTGGCCCTCGCTTTGCTAAGCGCCTCCAGAATGTTAAAGTTGTATTTTTAATACCACACCTTATGCGTCATAACTTCTTACCCACTAAGAAACATAATGCACAAACACGAGATCTCATGCAGGTTGGCCAAATGGGCTGTAGAAATTAGCGGGTATGATATCAAATATTGACACCGAACTGCCATCAAATCACAAATTTTGGCAGACTTCAGGGCTGACTTTACGCCGACCTTAATACCCGAAATCGAAAAGGAATTGATGTTTACTTCGGGGACTTCCTCGGGAATATGGACCCTCTTTACGGATGTTGCTCCGAACATAAAGGGGTCCAAACTCAGCATCGTGTTGAAGCCGCCTACAGGTAGCGTAGTTAGGAAATCTATTAAAACTGTGAAATTGACTAACAATGAGGCCGAGTATGAGGCCATGATTGTAGGTCTCGAATTGTCTAAAAGCCTGGGGCCCGAGGTGGTTGAAGCTATGTGCGACTCCCTCCTTGTGGTAAATAAAGTCAATGGAACGTTTGAAGTCAAAGAGGAACGAATGCGAAGGTATTTAGACAAATTGCGGGTAACGCTGCATCGATTCTAGGAATGGACCCTATAGCACGTACCCCGAGATCAAAATAGCTAGGCCGATGCCTTGGCTAACCTGGTTTCATCGGTTGATGACGATGAATTCAGCTCAGGAACGGTCGTACAACTCATGAAATCTGTAGTGAAAGAAGGCTATGCTTAAATAAACTCAACATGTTTAACTTGGGATTGGAGAAACAAGTATATAGACTACTTGATGACTGGGAAGTTGCCCTCGGAGCCTAAAGAATCGAGAGATCTATGCACGAAGTTGGCAAGGTTCAGCCTGTCCGAAGGTATTCTGCTGAGAAGAACATTCGATGGCTGATAAATGGGGATTTTGACTACTTATTAACGCTATTTAGATTTTGTTTTACCCTACAAGCATTGAATTGTAATCCCAAAACTAATGAAATTGTGCAAAATTGCAGGAATGCTGGAAGTTGGGCTCCCGAGATGAAATCCGACCCAAAAATGAGCAGTCCAAGCACAAGGCAATAAAGGGCACATAAGCACAAAATGTGCGGTCCGCACAAAGAATTAGGCGGCCGCAAACAAAGAAGAAAAAATCAGCAGAAAATTATGCAAATTACGGACCACACATGAATTGTGCGGCCGCTAAGGCTGTGCTAAGGGTCGAAGATCAGAGAGTGTGCAAAAGGACCAAGTCCAGGACCTCAGTGAATAGCGGACTGCACAAGATTTTCTTGCGGTCACAACCCTGACATTGTGGACCGCAGAAAAATGCCTTGCAGTCGCAGTGCTAAATCTGTGGATCGTAGAAAGGTTGTCGTGCGGCTGCAGTTCAGAAATGTGCGGCTGCAGAACTTCAACTTTTGCCATATGAAAAAGTACGCAGATCGCACATGGAATTTTGCGGAGGCAGAACCTCCCGAGGGATATTTTTGTCCGAGATTTTCAACCTTGTATAAATAGACGAGTTTCACAAAATTAGGCCAAGTTTGAACCTCTGAAATTGCTGAAGCCATTTTTCTTTGCTAGTTTAGGAACGTTTTCTTGGCTTTGGTGTATTTACAATAGATTTAATCATTTTTAGCTTCCATTATGAGTTTAATTAGTTGTTCTTCCTTATTTTCTTCAAAACCCATTATGAGTAGCTAGACGTTTACTAGGGTTGTCACCCAACCCTAGTTTGTAAACCCTATAGGTATCTAATTTAGTGTTTGTTTATGATTGAGTATTTATTATTTAGATTAGTTCATACTTTAATTGTAGAATTAATGGTTGCAAACATTAGTTCATGCCTATTTGACTTAGTCTCTACTTGAGAACGAGAGACCTAGTCTAGGATAACTTAGCTAACAAGGAATTGGGTCAAATGAGAGATTGATTTACCCAATTTAAGGGTTCAACCTAGAGATAGTAATAACCCTACTTGATCTCTTATCAACTATTTTGAGTTATACCCATTTGGTCTTGAGAAAGCCAATTTGGGCAAAATCACTCTCTGACCGAGAGGTATTGAGTGGGTAAATTAGAGTTGATAGCTATAATACACCCCAATCAACGAAACAAGCATTAAATTCTTTATCCCATTAGGCAAACACATAGGTCATGGTCTCTGCCCTAGGATTTTTATCCATTTGGAAAAAACTTAAAAACAATTATCTCTAGTTTTCCTTCTTTACTTTGCAATATTAGAGTAACCTTTGAAATAGAAAACAAATCATTGTTATGGAAGTACAATATTCATAGTCCAATTATTTGAAATATATACCTCTAACTCCCATCTTATCTCCATGTGGATTCAACCCCGACTCTTAGTTGGGTTCTATTATTGAAAATGACCGTTACATATCTCTATTGAGGTGTGCATTTGACGTGATCAATTTTTGGCGCCGTTGTCGGGGAGTTAAAAACAGTGTTAGCTATATATTTGGGTGTGTTTTTGGAATATCTTCTTTTCCTTCCGTGTTACTAACATATTTGAGAAATCATAGGTACAACCATGGCAAACAATGAGCTCGAAAATATTGCTTTGGGGGATGTGGACGTCAGGGATGAGCTAGTTGATGAGGTTCCTTTTGAACTTCAAGCCAAATTAAGAGGCCGAGTGCCTCATGACAATGTCCTCGCTCCACCCCTACCTCCACCACGAGCGGCTCCACACCGGGTGTTACCCAACGAAGGATATGCAAGCGCGATAGTCCCTCCCAATATTAGGGCGGGCAACTTTTAAATCACCAATGTGATGCTCATTTTGCTAGAGCAACGAGGTTGCTTCACCGGTGCTCCAAGTCAAAATGCATGTAAACATTTGAAGGGGTTTGTGGACACTTATTGGGGGAGCAAACAAACAAATGTCTCCAAGGATGCATTGATGCTAAGGGTTTTTCCCTTCTCTTTACGGGGAAAAGCTTTAGATTGGTTGGAACATTTACCGAACCATTCCATTAACACTTGGGATGAGTTGGCGGAAAAGTTTATCTCTAAGTTATTCTCTCCGGGGCACATGACTACGCTTTGGGATGAGACTTTGGCATTCAAGCAAGAGCCAAATGAACCACTACATGAGATATGGAAACGATATAGAACAATGGTTAAGGAATGTCCTAACAATGATATGACAGAGAATATGATTCGATAAATATTCTATCATGGGATAAACACAACCAAGCAATGTGTAGTGAATCAACTTGCCGGTGAGAACTTCATGACTATGCCTTATGCGGAGGCGTGTGGGATTTTAGATGAAATGGCGGAAACATCATCAGTGTGGCAATCCCGAACTAATGTTTCACAAGGTGATCCTAACGAGATCCACTTTCACAAAGAGTTGCATGACCATGGGTAAGCCATTGCCGAATTTACTACCACCATGAATCAACTAGCAAAGGCTCAACTTCAACAAGTGCAAAATCCTAAGCAAGTCAATTCCATGGACGGAGTTAACATGATGATGAACAAAATAAGAGCAAAGGGTCCATAAGTGCAACATCGAGTGGATAATTTTTTGCAAGAGGATAGTAGTTTTGATTAAGATGATTCTTACAATGACCAAGAAGAGGAGGTGAAATATGTGACAACTTTCAAGGGCAACGAAATAATTTCCAAGGCCCAAACCAACAACAATGGCGACCTCAAAACAATCAAGGCAATTTGAATTCTAACAACCAAAGAAATTGGAGTGGCGAAAACAGTCAAGGGAATTGGCATGACAATAACAATCAAGGAAATTGGAGTGACAATAATCAAGGAAATTTGGGGGTGGGGGGAAACAATCAAGGTGGATGGAAAAATAATCAAGGCAATCGGGAGTCGGGTTTTCAAAGGCCCCCGATGTGTCAACAACCGAGCAACCCGCCTCTTTATCCTTCCTATGGACCATGTTCTTCAAACAATGAGATGTGACATATTGAGTACATGTTCAAGCAAATGATGGAAAAGAATGCCGATTCGTATGCTAAACTTGCCTCACACAGCACATCGATCTGCAACTTAGAAGTTCAAATGAGTCAAATCTCTCAAGCTCTAAATTCTTGTCCTAAGGGGGCACTACCAAGTGACACGATGGTAAACCCAATGGGCGGGAACAACAAGGGGCATGCCATGGCCTTTACTAAAAGAATTGAAAGAGGTGGGAATGCACCCACCTCAAGTCAAAAGCAACTTGGGGATGATGGGCAAGTGGTACAAGAAGAAGAGGTCTCAAACAATGTGATGGAATCAACTGATGAAGTTCGGATTGATATTGATGATAATGTGGAAGAGACTCAAGAGGATTTAAACCCGTCTAGGGATCACATTATTAACATACCATAGCCAGTAGTGCAAAAGGCTAAGGCACCATTGCCTAAGCCTCCACCTCCATACCCTCAAAGACTTACCAAACAAAATGGTGAAAATCAATTCAAAAATTTCATTCAAATGATGAAGAGTCTCTCAATCAATGTACCATTAGTTGAAGCTTTGGAACAAATGCCTGATTATGCTAAGTTTATGAAGGATCTCGTGACGAAGAAGCGGTCAATGAATTTTGAAGCTATCAAAGTCACTCATCAAGTGAGTGCAATTGTGCATTCAATGTCTCCAAAGTTGGAAGATCCCGGAGCTTTCACGATTCATTGTACAATTAGAAGTGCCAAGTTTGCTAAAGCTCTTTATGATCTTGGGGCAAGTATTAATTTGATGCCCTACTCGATTTTCAAGACCTTGGGAATTGGGCAACCAAGACCCACCTCTATGAGATTTTAAATGGCTGACTGTACTATGAAGAGACCTTTGGGAGTGGTTGAAGATGTCTTGGTTCGTGTTAATAAATTCATTCTTTCGGCGGATTTTGTCATTCTTGATTGTGAAGTTGATTATGAGGCGGCGATCGTTCTTGGAAGACCTTTCCTCGCTACAGGGTAGGGTCTTTGTGATGTGGAAGCCGGAGAACTCACCTTTCGGGTGTGTGATGAAAAAGTAGTATTCCATGCGTGCAAATCCGTGCGGCAACCAAATAGCAACGAGGTGTATTCTCTTGTGGACTTAGTGACCGATGTTATTGTTGCTGATACAAGTGCCACAATCAATGTTGGTGATATGTTGGAGTCCGTCTTGCTCAGTTTTGATGATGACGAGATAGATGGCTTCATGGAATGTGTGAACTCTTTGAAAGGAATGGGGTCGTACAATTATGTACCCCGAAAACTATCTTTGGATCTTGAAAATAGGACAACTCCTCCTACAAAGCCTTCCATTGAATAGCCTCCTACTTTGGAGTTGAAGCCATTGCCTCCACATCTTCGATATGAATTTCTTGGTCCTTGTTCCACTTTATCGGTTATTCTTTCCTCTTATTTTGACTAACGTGGAGGTAGATTCTACATTGGTGGTGCTACAAAAGAGGAAGAAGGCTATTGGGTGAATATTGGCGGATATTCGGGGGATAAGCCCCGCATTTTACATGCATACAATCAACTTGCGCCAAATCATATATTGAACATCAAAGGATACTCAATGACGCTATGCAAGAAGTTGTCAAAAAGGAGATTATCAAGTGGTTAGATGGCGGGGTTGTCTACCCCATTTCTAATAGTTCGTGAACTTCTCCGGTTGAATGTGTTACAAAGAAGGAGGGCATGATGGTGGTCACCAATGATAAGAATGGGTTGATTCCTACAAGAATGGTGACCGGCTGGAGAGTATGTATGGACTATCGCAAGCTCAACAAAGTCACAAGGAAGGATCATTTTCCACTTCCTTTTTTTAGACCAAATACTTGATAGGTTGGCCGGTCGTGCTTTCTATTTCTTTCTTGATGGGTATTCGGGCTACAACCAAATCCTTATCGCTCAGGAAGATCAAGAGAAAATGACATTTACATATCCCTATGGTACTTTCGCCTTCAAGCGAATGCCATTTGGTTTGTATAATTCACCGACGACTTTTAAAAGGTGTATCATGGCTATCTTCATGGACATAGTGGAGGACTACCTTGAAGTTTTCATGGATGACTTCTCGGTGGTTGGGGATTCTTTTGATGATTGCCTTGCAAATTTAGATAAAGTATTGGCAAGATATGAAGAAATAAATTTGGTGCTTAATTGGGAGAAGTGTCATTTCATGGTCGAGGAAGGCTATGTCCTTGGCCACAAAACCTCAAATAATGGAATTGAAGTTGACAAGGAAAAGATTGAGGTGATTTATAAACTTCTACCTCCAACTTCGGTGAAGGGTGTGCGGAGTTTCTTAGGCCACGCAGGGTTTTACCGATGTTTCATCAAAGATTTCTCTAAGGTGGTGAACCCGTTGTGCAAGATGCTTGAGAAAGATTCTAAGTTTAACTTCGATGATGATTGTATGAGAGCTTTTGAATTGTTAAAAGCAACACACTTAACTAGGGCATCAAATTGATACTTGCCCCAAGATCATAAAGAGCTTTAGCAAACTCGGCACTTCTAATTGTACAATAAATTGTGAAAGCTCCGGGATCTTCAACTTAGGTGCCATTGAATGCACAATTTCACTCACTTGATGAGTGACTTTGATAGTTTCAAAATTCATTGACCGCTTCTTCGTCACAAGATCCTTCATAAACTTAGCATAATCAGGCATTTGTTCCAAAGCTTCAACTAATGGTACATTGATTGAGAGACTCTTCATCATTTGAATGAAATTTTTGAATTGATTTTCACCATTTTGTTTGGTAAGTCTTTGAGGGTATGGAGGTGGAGGCTTAGGCAATGGTGCCTTAGCCTTTTGCACTACTGGCTCTGGTATGTCAATAATGTGATCCCTAGACGGGTTTAAATCCTCTTGAGTCTCTTCCACATTATCATCAATATCAATCCGAACTTTATCATTTGATTGCATCACATTGTTTGAGACCTCTTCTTCTTGTACCACTTGCTCATCATCCACAAGTTGCTTTTGACTTGAGGTGGGTGCATTCCCACCTCTTTCAATTCTTTTAGTAAAGGCCATGTCATGCCCCTTGTTGTTCCCGCCCATTGGGTTTACCATCGTGTCACTTGGTAGTGCCCCCTTAGGACAAGAATTTAGAGCTTGAGAGATTTGACTCATTTGAACTTCTAAGTTGCAGATCGATGTGCTATGTGAGGCAAGTTTAGCATACGAATCAACATTCTTTTCCATCATTTGCTTGAACATGTACTCAATATGTCACATCTCATTGTTTGAAGAACATGGTCCATGGGAAGGATAAAGAGGTGAGCTGCTCGGTTGTTGACACATCGGGGGCCTTTGAAAACCCGACTCCCGATTGCCTTGATTATTGTTCCATCCACCTTGAATGTTACCCCCACCCCCAAATTTCCTTGATTATTGTCACTCCAATTTCCTTGATTGTTATTGTCATGCCAATTTCCTTGATTGTTTTCGCCACTCCAATTTCTTTGGTTGTCAGAATTTCAATTGCCTTGATTGTTTTGAGGTCGCCATTGTTGTTGGTTTGGGCCTTGGAAATTATTTTGTTGCCCTTGAAAGTTGTCACATATTTCACCTCCTCTTCTTGGTCATTGTAAGAATCATCTTAATCAAAACTACTATCCTCTTGCATAAAATTATCCACTCGATGTTGCACTTATGGACCCTTTGCTCTTATTTTGTTCATCATCATGTTAACTCCGTCCATGGAATTGACTTGCTTAGGATTTTGCACTTGTTGAAGTTGAGCCTTTGCTAGTTGATTCATGGTGGTAGTAAATTCGGCAATGGCTTGCCCATGGTCATGCAACTCTTTGTGAAAGTGGATCACGTTAGGATCACCTTGTGGAACATTAGCTCGAGATTGCCACGCTGATGATGTTTCCGCCATTTCATCTAAAATCTCACACGCCTCCGCATAAGGCATAGTCATGAAGTTCTCACCGGCAAGTTGATTCACTACACATTGCTTGGTTGTGTTTATCCCATGATAGAATATTTGTTGAATCATATTCTCTGTCATATCATTGTTGGGACATACCTTAACCATTGTTCTATATCGTTTCCATATCTCAAGTAGTGGTTCATTTGGCTCTTGCTTGAATGCCAAAGTCTCATCCCGAAGTGTAGTCATGTGCCCCGGAGAGAATAACTTAGAGATAAACTTTTCCGCCAACTCATCCCAAGTGTTAATGGAATGTTTCGGTAAATGTTCCAACCAATCTAAAGCTTTTCCCCGTAAAGAGAAGGGAAAAACCCTTAGCCTCAATGCATCCTTGGAGACATTTGTTTGTTTGCTCCCCCAACAAGTGTCCACAAACCCCTTCAAATGTTTACATGCATTTTGACTTGGAGCACCGGTGAAGCAACCTCGTTGCTCTAGTAAAATTCCATGTGCGGTCTGCAGACCTCTTCATATGGCAAGAGCTGGAATTATGCGGCTGCACATTTTTGAACTTTGGCCGCAAGGCACTCTTCTACGGTCTGCAATGTCAGGGTTGCGGACGCAAGGCAATCTTGTGTGACAGCACAAATCTTGTACGTTCCGCAATTTACTTAGGTCCTGGACTTGGTCCTTTTGCACACCCTCTGATCTTCGGCCCTTAGCCCAGCCTTACTGCCGCACAATTCATGTGCGGTCCGCAATTTGCACAATTGTCTGCTGATTTTTCTTCTTTGTTTGCGGCCACATATGGAATTCTGCGGTCCGCAATTTCTTCTGCGGACCGCACATTGTGCTCTTTTGTGACCTTTATTGCCCTATGCTTGGACTGCTCCTTTTTTAGTCGGATTTCATCTCGGGAGCCCAACTTCTAGCATTCACACAATTTTGCGCAATTTCATTAGTTTCTGGAACACAATTCAATGCTTTTAGGCTAAAATAAAAGCTAAAAGGCATTAATAAATAGTCAAAATCTCCACTTATCAACTCTCCCAAACTTAAGTCTTTGCTTGTCCTCAAGCAAATAAATTAGTTCCCACCTCCAAAAGTTAAGGGTCATTTTAGCTAGTTGAAGGTGAGTCATCCACATATCAGTTGGGACCAACAATTACCCACGCTACTTATGTATTATCAACAAGGCGACAAGTTAAACATTTATGCGCATATTGTTCTAAAATGACATTTGAGCATCAAAAGTTGACTTTACTCATCAAGGACTCTTACTCTATCATGTAGGTCATGGTGGACTCCAAACTCTTCCTGCTCAACTTTTCGGTTGCCTGGCTCACTTAAGAATTTTAGCACTCAATCCAAAGATTTATGAAAGGTTCACTCATCTCTCTCGAGGGAATGTCGCAAGTATGGCCTCAAGTACCATACGCTTGCCCCTCATGTAGATCGCCACTAATGTAAGCTCACTCGGCTTGAAATCAAATAGGACTTCTTTTGGATTAGGGTTGGATAGAAGGCTCTTTGTGATGTGGAAGACGGAGAACTCACCTTCCGGGTGGGTGATGAAAAAGTGGTATTCTATGAGTGCAAATTCGTGCGGCAACCAAATAGCAACGAGGTGTATTCTCTTGTGGACTTAGTGACCGATGTTATTGTTGATGATGCAAGTGCCACAATCAATGTTGGTGATATGTTGGAGTCCGTCTTGCTCAGTTTTGATGATGACGAGATAGATGGCTTCATGGAATGTGTGAACTCTTTGAAAAGAATGGGGTCGTACAATTATGCACCCCGAAAACTATCTTTGGATCTTGAAAATAGGACAACTCCTCCTACAAAGCCTTCCATTGAAGAGCCTCCTACTTTGGAGTTGAAGCCATTGCCTCCACATCTTCGATATGAATTTCTTGGTCCTTGTTCTACTTTACCGGTTATTCTTTCCTCTTATTTTGACTAACGTGGAGGTAGATTCTACATTGGCGGTGCTACAAAAGAGGAAGAAGGCTATTGGGTGAATATTGGCAGATATTCGGGGGATAAGCCCCGCATTTTACATGCATACGATCAACTTGCGCCAAACCATCTATTGAAAATCAAAGGAGACTCAATGACGCTATGCAAGAAGTTGTCAAAAAGGATATTATCAAGTGGTTAGATGGCGGGGTTGTCTACCCCATTTCTAATAGTTCGTGAACTTCTCCGGTTGAATGTATTACAAAGAAGGGGGGCATGACGGTGGTCACCAATGATAAGAATGGGTTGATTCCTACAAGAACGGTGACCGGTTGGAGAGTATGTATGGACTATCGCAAGCTCAACAAAGTCACAAGGAAGGATCATTTTCCACTTCCTTTTTTTAGACCAAATACTTGATAGGTTGGCCGGTCGTGCTTTCTATTGCTTTCTTGATGGGTATTCTGGCTACAACCAAATCCTTATCGCTCAGGAAGATCAAGAGAAAATGATATTTACATATCCCTATGGTACTTTTGCCTTCAAGCGAATGCCATTTGGTTTGTGTAATGCACCAACGACTTTTAAAAGGTGTATGATGGCTATCTTCACGGACATAGTGGAGGACTACCTTGAAGTTTTTATGGATGACTTCTCGGTGGTTGGGGATTCTTTTGATGATTGCCATGCAAATTTAGATAAAGTATTGGCAAGATATGAAGAAATAAATTTGGTGCTTAATTGGGAGAAGTGTCATTTCATGGTTAGGGAAGGCTATGTCCTTGGCCACAAAACCTCAAAGAATGGAATTGAAGTTGACAAGGAAAAGATTGAGGTGATTTCTAAACTTCCACCTCCAACTTCGGTGAAGGGTGTGCGGAGTTTCTTAGGCCATGTAGGGTTTTACCGATGTTTCATCAAAGATTTCTCTAAGGTGGTGAACTCGTTGTGCAAGCTGCTTGAGAAAGATTCTAAGTTCAACTTCGATGATGATTGTATGAGAGCTTTTGAATTGTTAAAGTTCAAGTTGACAACTACCCCCATCACCGCTCCAAATTGGAGTGTCCCTTTTGAATTCATGTGCGATGCAAGTGACTTAGCGGTTGGGGATGTTTTGGGAGAATGCATCAACAATTTTTTTCACCCGGTCTACTATGCTAATAAGATCATGAATAGTTCCCAAGTCAAATACATTGTTACAGAGAAATAGCTCCTTGCTATTGTGTTTGCAATTGAGAAGTCCCGCCGGTACTTGATGGATGCAAAGGTCATTGTCTACACGGATCATGCGGCACTTCGTTATCTTATGAGCAAGAAAGATTCCAAAGCTCGGTTGATGAGATGGGTGTTCTTATTGCAAGAATTTGATATTGACATCCAAGATAGAAAAGGGAGTAAAAACCAAGTTGCGGACCACTTGTCTCATTTGAAGGAGGAGGGGAGGCCGTATGATGGCCTTAAAATCAATGAATCCTTCCCCGATGAGCAACTCTTGGATATTTCAATGAAATAAGTTCCATGGTTCGGGGATCTAGCAAATTTCCCAGTGTGTGAGATCATCCCGAATGAGTTCTCTTCAAACCAAAGGAAGAATCTCAAACGTGATTGTCAAGACTATTATTGGGATGAACCATACCTTTTTCGGATTTGTATGGATGAGGTGATTAGAAGATGTGTACCAGAAGAAGAGCAATGTGAAATTCTTGGGGCTTGTCATTCTTCGCCATATGGTTGTCATCATGATGGAGCAAGAACGGCAAAAAATGTGCTAAGTTGCGGTTTCTATTGGCTGAATCTTTATAAAGATGCTAGTGAGCTAGTGAAAAGATGTGATGAATGTCAACAGGCCGGTGGAATCTCGAAGAACAATGCCTCTCAATATCATTTTGGATATTGATCTTTTGATGTGTGGGGTATTGAACTCATGGGTCCTTTTATGAGTTTTGTGTAAACAACTACTCTTGGTCGCGGTTGATTATGTGTCTAAATGGGTTGAGTCCGTTGCTTTACCCAACAATAATGCGAGAAGTGTGGTGGCGTTCTTGAAGAAGAATATTTTTACAAGGTTTGGTATTCCGCGGGCTATTATAAGCAATGAGGGTTTCATTTTTGCAACAAGGCTTTCGACACTTTACTTATCAAGTATGGTGTAACTCTTAGAGTCACGACTCCCTTATCATCCATAAGCTAGCGGTCAAGTAAAAGTATTAAATCGGGAGATAAAGAGTATTTTGTCCAAAACAGTGAATGCTAACCGGACGGATTGTTCCAAGAAGCTTGACGATGTATTATGGGCTTATCGGACGGCTTACAAAACACCTATCGGAATGTCTCCATACCGGTTGATGTTCGAAAAATCTTGTCATCTTCCGGTGGAACTTGAGCACAAAGTCGTGTGGGCTCTGACGAAGTTGAATCTTGATTGGAATGTAGCCACAAACTTGAGGGTTGCACATTTGAATGAATTGGATGAGTTCTGGTGCCATGCTTATGCAAGTTCGTCCTTGTACAAAGAAAGAGATGAAATATCTTCATGACAAATACATTTGGAACAAAGAGTTGAAGGTGTGCGATCTTGTGTTGTTGTTTAACTCACTGTTGAGGATGTTCCCCAAGAAGTTAAAGTCTAAATGGAGTGGCCCTTTTGAAATTGTGGGTGTGACACATTTTGGTGCATTGGACTTGAAGAACAAAAACAATGAGGTATTCTGAATCAATGGTCACCGGGTGAAGCACTATTTGGGAAAGGTTGTAGATGGCCACATCACAGCGGTCATTCATTTCAATTGATTGTATTCTGCGTCGTGCCACGATGTTAAATCAAGTGCTTCTTGGGAGGCAACACGTGTCTCTTTTTCTTTTCTTTTCTTATTTTGTAGTTAGGTGTTATTTTTGTGCTAACTTGATTTGAAGTGTGCTACAGGGATGAGTGTACCTTATAGGAATTGTGGACAGATATGCAGCTAAGTATTGAAAAAAAAAAGTGCGAACTGCAATTGATTTATGAGGACCGCACAATTTGGAATGTTGTCGCAAAAGTTCTCTGCGGCCGCACAATTGTCACGCGGACCGCACAAATGGAAAGTGGAAAATGCCAACTCTGTGAAGTTGGTCTGTCAAAAAAATGGTCGATCTGCGGCCGCAACAGGAAGTCTGCGGCCGCAACAAGGGATCTACGGTCGCACACAAAATTCTGCGGACCGCTGAAAAAATGATGGTTTAAGATCACCAGGTAATAGAGTGCAGACCGCAATTGAAATTCTGCGGCCGCACTCGCTCCTCTTTCCCTTAGAACACCAGTGGTATAAATAGAGGGCTAGGGCTAGGGCTCCTGTTACATTTTTCCTTCTCTAAACACTAACACAGCACTATATTGAAATTCTTGGTGAATCACCTGCTCTCACGTCCAACAATTGTTGATTACTCATTCCTTGCACTCATTCATATATCTAGTATGCTTAAATTCATTGTTAGATTTTTTTATTTTCTTAGTTTAATTTATAGCTTTTTAATTAGTTCTATGACTTTTGTCAGTAGAACTAAATTGTTCATTCATGTGGGGGTATATCTGTAGTGGGTCAACTAGAACATGCTCTATGGGGAATGGGTAAATGTATTTTCATACGTGTATGTTGTTACCATGTCAAAATTTTTACAAGAATTGGAAACCTTAGATAGAAGTAATGAACGGATCGTAACTTTTTTGAATTCTGCGGCCACACTTGAAATTGTGCGGTCCGTAGAAGTTGAGTCTAAGGAAACTTTAGTAAAGAATGGGTATGCGGCCGCAAGAAAATTGGGCCGACCAAAGAAATCTCATTGCGGCCACAGAACTGCCCTGTCATCAGATAGTTTACAAATTTGTGACTTGAATATGCGGCCGCAAGGAAAAATGTGTGGACCACATAAAACATGTTACCGCCGCACATCCAAAACTTCTCTGTCATCGAAGAGTTGACATGTTTTTGGTTTCTGAGTTGCGGCTGCAAGGAAAAATGTGCAGACCGCAATTCCCATCTGCCGCCGCAAGAGAGAATTGTGCGGTTTGCAAGGCCTCATCAGTGGCCACAAAGAAAAATATGCGGACCGCAGATCCTCATCCTGTAAACATGATGTAACTGTGCCCTTCACTGTGTTTTCTGGTGTTTTCTTGTATATTTTACTTGATACAATTAATGGTTTGATTGAGAGGCAGAGGTGATACTTCTAAAGGGAGGGGTGAACCTTCTAGGGGTCGAGGCAAGAGTGCCTTACCCCTCGGCCAACAAAGAACAATCACAAAGAAACCTACAATCGGTAGAGAGAGAGGTGTAGACCTTTCCAAGACCAGCTCTTATGTCCCATCTAGGGAAGCATCAGAGGGAAAATCAGCCTCTGTACAAGAGCACATGGCTGTCCAGTCAAGGCCTCCTGGGAGGTATCAACTCAGGGACGAGTCGTCCACATCCCATAGCACTTCGGAAGGCTCGAAAAGTGCTAGTCAGGCTTCTAAGCCATGTTCTACACATACCCCTGAGGCACCACATACATCAGTTCAGGACATCTCCGATGATAGCATAGGTGGAGATGCTACAGTTGTCAGACTTGAAAGGATGAAGAAGAAAGAGGTCTGGGAGGACCGGTTTATCAGCTTGGCCGCCTTCACCAACTTCTGTCAATGGTGGCCAGTGAGGTAATTTACTCTTGAGCGGTAGTGTCAGTTAAAGGATCTGGAGAAGTATAGATTAACAGTGCTGAGACGGCTCAAGGAACGTAAGTGGTGGATATGGTTCACCCAGAGTGAGGTGGATGCCAAAGAATATCTTGTCCGGGCATTCTACGCCAATATGGCGCATATCAAGAAGGGGACAAAGGTAACCAAAGTGTGTAACCTTAAATTGAGATTTGATCAAAATACTCTTAACACGTACTTGGGTTTCGAAGATGTCAAACCGAAGGAATACGTAGAGATGTATGCAATGGGAGATGCATCCCGACCTTGGTTAGCAGAGATTCTAGCAGCTCCTTGGCCACCACTACTATGGATCAGAGTAGGGGTTCCTATACACAGGAGCACTCTGAGCTTTGAGGCAAAGGGGTGGAAAACCATTGTCTGCAGCAGACTGGACCCGATCTAGAATGAGACCTATCTCCCGATTCCTCGGGCTGTTCTAGTTGCTTCTATCATGGCCGGGTACCCTATCAATGTGGGTGCCGTGATGTCAGCCAACATCTCAGTGATTGCTCGGCAAGATGACTCGTCCTACTCGTATCCCAACACTATTATAGAGTATCTCACGGATGCGTGGGTAGAGTAGAGGGATTGTGATACAAAGGTGTGGCCTTTCTCATGGTACTCACTGATGGATGCGAACAACCTTAAGAGAAAACGTTAGCCGTCTACCACCACAGGCCAGTCTGATGAGCCAACGACGGTAGTTGTGGAGGCAGTTGATGTTATATCCACTTCGGCCGAGCCTTCCTCTAGTACCGCAGCGATGCCTCCACCACCATCTTCAGTTCCTACTACAGTTCCTATCACAGATTCCACCTCGGCTTTGATGCCGGTGCCCATGCCTACTTCCCCACTTTCTGTGCTGCAAGTCTCCCAGACATTGGCGAGCCTCAACAACTGGATGCAGAAAACAACTGCAAAGCTGTATGACTTATCCAGTGTTGTTGCAGCACAATCTACTGTTCAGGCACCTCAGTTCCCCCGACAGCTTAGGAGACTTTGAAAAAGATCTTAGAGAGCTAGAACACTATCATGGCTACCTTGGGACAACACGGGTTAGTGATCGAAGAACTGGGCAAAGAAGTAAAGAAGATGAGAAAGTCCTAGGCCAGTAAGAAGTTAGTGGACAAGCTTCGGGGACATGTTACAAAGTTTACTATAGCCGGAGATATCCCTTTCGACATGTTGATTGACCCACACCCTTCAGGTCCAGATCCTGCAACACCATCAGCACCAGTTGGCTAGTCTAAGGAGCCAGAATCTACTGCTGACACTGCCGAGTCAGTGCGTCAGATGTTCACCAATCCAGTCAGTCCCAGAATTAAGAATGATGAGATCTAGTTGGATGAGACTCAGGGCAGTGATATTGCTGTGGACACAGAGATGCCCAAGGAGCCATAGGGAGTTTTCTTCACTCTTTCCCCTCTTTTACTCTTATTTTATTAAGCATTGGGGATGCTTATCTTTATTCGGGGGGTGCGGGATGGAGTTTATTTGATCTTACTTGGTACATTCTGAGACAATTGGCCTGTAATAACTTGGTATTATTTTCTTTCACTTTTTTTATTCTGTATATATTCTCTCCTTTTCTCTCATTATGTATATTCAGTAGTTCTTGTTTATTAGCTTTTTTATTTTTCTTCCTTTATGAGTCCTTAGTTTGAATTAGTAGCTTCTTTGTTTGATTTAGTGGATTCTTTATATGTTCTAGTAGGTAATAAGACTTTGGTTTTCTTAATGCCACGGTTCTTTTCAAAGGTAGTTATTGTGAGAACCGGGTGACTCGTCCTAATGATGGATGGAGTGACAACCTTCTTAATGAAATGAGTCCTTTTTGGTGTTTAGGTAATAATAGAAGTAGTAATGAATAAAAAACCTAATTGAGTCATGCTCAAAGAGTCAAACATGCTTCAATTGGTACCAACACACTTAACTACGTACTTATGGTTAAAAATAAGGGTTTTGAAAGAAATAGATCTAGTTTGTGACTTTGTAACTCTTGTATTAACTTTGGCAACCATCGAGTGATTTAATTGAACCATAGTAATTTTCAAACTTGAATGTGGTATTTGTGGGACCTCGAATCTATCCACTTTAGCAATCCGATTGCCTAAGAGGTGAGTTGCGTTGTTGTTAGTCCAAGTACCCGTGCGAAAGGTCTAGAACTTGCCCTGAATCTATTTCAAGACGAAATCCTAAGTTTTGCTTGGCTTGGGAAGTGATTGTAGGCTTTCCTTGGCCCGTTTGAGCTTTCTATTACCTACCAATGTTGTGATCGCTAGTCAACCCCATTGAGCCTCGAGCCTTTCTCATTTGACAACCATGTTACAAGTCTTTACCCGTTTGATCGTGACCCTCTCTTGGCACACGAGCTTTCCTTAGCACTCTTGTGAAATAATTGGCTAAAAACGTAAGTTTGGGGGAGAGACAAGGATCTTGAAAAAGGCATTAAGGCATAAAAAGAGAAAAGAAATAATGAGAAGAAAATACAAGAAAAGAAAAGAGCAAAAAGGAAAATGCAAAATAGTGCATAAGTGCAAGAGTTGAAGGGATTCAAAGAGAGGTAATGATCCCAAGCATGAAGAAATCAAAGAGGGAGAAAATGAATGTAATGATCAAGAAAGAGTGATGTTAAGTCTCTCTAGTTACCCAAGGAAAAGAAAGTGCCTCAAAGAATTGGCAAAGTGTGAGCCGAGAAATGAAAAATGGAGTGCTTAAGGAAAGGTGTAACCACCCACCCATATTGTATCCAACCCTAATCCAAAATCCTTCATTAAATCCCAAAAGAAGTCCTATTTGATTTCAAGCCGAGTGAGCTTACATTAGTGGCGATCTACATGAGGGGCAAGCCTATGGTACTTGAGGCCATACTTGCGACATTCCCTCGAGAGAGATGAGTGAACCTTTCATAAATCTTTGGATTGAGTGCTAAAATTCTTAAGTGAGCCAGGCAACCGGAAAGTTGAGCAGGAAGAGTTTGGAGTCCATCATGACTTACATGATAGAGTAAGAGTCCTTGATGAGTAAATTCAACTTTTGATGCTCAAATGTCATTTTAGAACTATATGCGCATAAATGTTTAACTTGTCGCCTTGTTGATAATACAAAAGTAGCGTGGGTAATTGTTGGTCCCAACTGATATGTGGATGGCTCACCTTCGACTAGCTAAAATGACCCTTAACTTTTGGAGGTGGGAACTAATTTATTTGCTTGAGGACAAGCAAAGACTTAAGTTTGGGGGAGTTGATAAGTGGGGATTTTGACAATTTATCAATGCCTTTTAGCTTTTATTTTAGCCCAAAAGCATTGAATTGTGTTCCAGAAACTAATGAAATTGCGCAAAATTGTGTGAATGCTAGAAGTTGGGCTCCCGAGATGAAATCCGACTAAAAAAAGAGCATTCCAAGCATAGGGCAATAAAGGTCACAAAAGAACACAATGTGCGGTCCGCAGAAGAAATTGCGGACTGCAGAATTCCATATGTGGCCGCAAACAAAGAAGAAAAATCAGCAGACAATTGTGCAAATTGCGGACCGCACATGAATTGTGCGGCAGTAAGGCTGGGCTAAGGGCCGAAGATCAGAGGGTGTGCAAAAGGACCAAGTCCAGGACCTCAGTAAATTGCGGACCGCACAAGATTTGTGCTGTCGCACAAGATTGCCTTGCGACCGCAACCCTGATATTGCAGACCACAGAAGAGTGCCTTGCGGCCAAAGTTCAGAAATGTGTAGCCGCAAAATTCCAGCTCTTGCCATATGAAGAGGTCTACAGACCGCACATGGAATTTTGCGGCTGCAGAACCTCCCAAGGGGTATTTTTGTCTGAGATTTTCAGCCTTGTATAAATAGATGAGTTTCACAAAATTAGGTCACGTTTGAACCTCTGAAGTTGTTGTAGCCATTTTACTTTGCTATGTTAGGAACATTTATTTTGCTTTGGTGTATTTATTTTGCACAGGTGGACCTTGGCTACTTCGACATCGGCCTTGCATTAAGCTACTATCTCGTCAGCATCGGCCAGGGTTGTCTCCAACTTGGACCCCGTTGCTTCGAGCTCTTTACTAAGGGCATCCCATTCAGCGATGACCGAGCCCAGGTGTGTTCGGAGGTCCTCACTTAGTTGAGCACATTTATCATCTCTCTCCTTTGCCACCCGAAGTTGAACCTCTACTAAAGACAGTTTTGCCTGGGTGATTTCCTTCTCCGAGGCTAGCAAATCCATCTTGTTTTTCCACCCGTCGGCCATGACTTGGATTTCGTCCATCTCCTTTCGGAGTTGGTCGATCTGGTCGATCTTCTGCTGGATCTATGGGGTATTATCATTATCCACTACGACCGATTCCTCGTTTCTAACTTCGAAGACCTTTACCTTTTCAACAAAGTCGGCGTGATCCCGTCTTAGGACCGATGCTTATTTATGAGCCCCGTCCAGCTCGGCCTGAAGGTCCTTCATGATCCCCTTTTGCTGCTCGTTAAGAAGCTTGTACATCTCCCTTTTCTGGACAAGCTCCTTGACCTCGAGCTCGAGGTGATTGACCTCGACCCGATATCGAAGGAATCTCTCTTGATGAAGTACCGAGGCCTGCAAAAAGATAAAAAAGTGAGAAAAATCAAAACCTAAGTAAAGTTGCCTTACCTGGTTCAACACCTGATGTGCCTCATTAAAAAGGCACGACACGTTCACCTCATTCTTTTTTTCCTGGTTCTTCTCGGTCACAAGACATCAGAGGTAGCTAGATATCCCCACGGGAGTAAACAAGACCAGGGCATCCTCCCAGACAGCTATAATAATTGGTCTCTTACGACCGGGGTTCACACTCGGAGCAGGATGTGTCCTTCTTCGGAACTTCCAAGTCGCTCAGCCCGGAGAAATCTTCCAAAGCGGATGACTCCACACCGTCAAAAATATTTCCTTTCCAACTTGGGCCTTCTCGAGCATGGACTCGGTGTAGTAGGGCATCCCTGAAATCTCTATTATAACGGGCACTTCCTTCGGGGTGGAGCCGTCGTCTTGTGGAGTCCCACCCCCGGTCTCCATATTAACCTCTCGTGTCTGAGGAAGGTTAGGCTCACGAGTTTTCCCCTCGAATGACAAATATGAGATCTTCCTCCGGCTCGTCCCTGAGCCTGAGAAGAGAATCGGAGTCTGGCACCCGAGAGCGCAAGCTTTTTCTAGGCTTGTGAGCCACCCTCTTCTTTGGTTTCTTCGCCTTAGGGCCCGGGGAGCCCGAAGGTTTCCTTTTCTTTTTCTTCTTTTCCTCCACGGTAGCCTCGGGCTGCCCTGCAATGAAGGGATCAATGGACAAGGGCATGTCCTCATCCCCTTCCAAAGGCCTAAGTTCGGTAGTCTTAGGCAAACCCACAACAGCAAAGGGGGAAGGAAAGTCAGTATAATGAAAGTAAGAAGCATGGCATTAAGTATTCAAAGAGAGACCCTACCATGAGAACGGGCCTCCTATCGGCCCTTCGAAAGATCATGCCAAGCACGTTCGGAGTACGCTATCTGTGTACAGATGCCATCGATCCATTCCTTTAGCCGGGGGACTACATTTGGAACTTGGGCGAAAGTTGCACAATCACAAGTATGAATGAGAAGTGAGAAATTAAAAAAAGAAGATAATATAAAAAAAATGAGAGACTGCACTTACGAGATGCGTTTGACTTCTGAGGGAAAGGCATGAAACGCGGGGCGAATCACGTCTTCGGTCTTTACCCGAATGAAGCATCCCTGCCAGTCGCGGTATCGGTCTTCATCAATGCTCGAAAAGGGGGCCTTGCTGGCCCGACGAACAAGCTTGATCAGTCCTTCGAGGAAAATTTAGGAATTGTATAGACAAAGTGAATGATCGATCGTGAATCGACGAGACTCGATCATGTTCACAAAGTAGCGAAGGAGGATCACGATCCTCTATAGAGATGGATGGATTTGCCTGAGGCACACTTCGTATCTCTTGCAAAAATACGGAACAATCGGGTCCATCGGACCCAATGTGAAGGGGTAAGTATAAACATTTAAGTACCCCTCCACGTGGGTAGTAATGGCGTCCTTGGGCCCGAGGACTACCACATCCTTGTCTTCCCAATTGCAGTCCTTTCGTACCACGGGAAGAACATCCTGGTAATAAACATTTTCAAGGGAGGCGCGGGGGCCGGTTCGTTGGTAGCCACCTCGAGAGATGTCATTTCGAGGGCTACTACTTCAGGAGCAGCCACCTCAGTATCGGCGGCCGGTTGGGAAGATGAAGTGGCGACTTGTTGAGGAACGAATTTGGATGTTTTACCCATTGTTATCTAGAGAAATTTGAAAATTTAAAGAAAGATGGCGAAGGTGTGAAAGAACGAGTTTGAAGGATGAAGAATAGAGTATGAAGATTTGAAGGAAATCTGGGTAAAAAACTGAAAATCGCTATGAAAGTTGAAGAACAAGGATGAAGATATGAAGTTATTGAAGAAGTTTGATGATAGCTGGAAAACTAGAAGGTAAAAAGTTTGGTCGAAAAGTAGAAAAAGAACAAAGGAATGGAAGCTTTTATAGGAAAACAAGCGACACTTCGCATTCGGGGGCAACCAGCCGATGATCGACATGTGTCCGAAGTCAGAACGACGCGACTGATAGGACGTTTCGGCTCCTTCATCGTAACGTACGAATGAAGGAATCAGAGAGCATCTATTGTTTCCCATTGTTTCGGCAAACCTACTCTGTGAGAAATGAGGGAACTATCTGTATACTGGTAATGCCTAAACCTACTGCAAGGAATCGGAATCAGAAGCATGAGCCTCCCATATCAGGGCCCGAGTAAAACACCTGCCCTCGGAGCCACCGAGACCACATCCCTCGGGTTCGGTTCGAGTTTCGAGACCTCGAAGAGCAATACCAAACGGCTGCACACGATTAACAAACGGCCGTGATATCCGTGTCCAACCGGATATCATGGCGTGAATGTTGGCCCGTATCGGCAAAAAATCAGTGACTAGCGAAAAGGAAGATTTTTACCTTTCTTAGGATTGTATCTAGGGTAAAACCCTACTATATAAAGGGGAAGCTAATTATTAATTATACACATTGTAACACGTATACCAAGACAATATACTTCTGTTCTCTCTGTTTCTAAAAGTCATTCAAACTTCTTGTTTTTGTTCATAAGTTCTTCATAAGTGCAAGCTCGGAACCGAAGGCAGGTTCCTTGTTAAGTCTTTAACCTAGCTTGGACTCACTATCATCATTGGTTTGGCTATTTACTATATCTTTTATTTGCTTTATCTAACGTCATTAATCACTTGTATTGAATTAGTTCACATTTTCTTAAATCGCGTATAAATTCAATTGTTATTCATTTTTAAGGGTAATCAAGTATCATACACATACTAGCATATAGAGAGAGAACTTATGCCTTTCCCAATCCGTTTGCGTATCTTTTGGTTTAAGATAAGTGTGAATTGAACCTAAAAGTAGTCTACGCCTAGCCGAGAATGATTCTGAGAATTTACATTATTCCAAAATTGTAGGCAAAGTCACATGCAAACATATCTTTAACACTGCTTTAATCTCCTTCTCGTCCACTTTGTAAACTTGCTAGTATTCTCAATATTGAACAAGTTTCAACATTTGTAAATCCTCGAATTTCAACTTTTGATGAGTCTTTTTCATACGGGTAATTAAGGATCACAACAAGACCATATAGTTTGGACGATTTTTGGAGAAAGAAATCTCAAGAATCTTTGAATAGAAAAGGGAGGTGAGAGGGAGATAAAATAACTTGAGATAGTGCGACGTGTCAAACTATGTGCCCTGAGATGGGCCAGTGATTTAGGGAGCAAATCTAATAATTATTGCTTCTTACCCTAAAAGGTCACCTAAATAATAATTTCTGGTCACCCTAGAGCAAGGAGCTCTCGGAGAAAGGGAATAAAAAAAATAAAAAATAAAAAATCAGACTTGTCCTACTAAACTTTCTCAAATCTTTTTTTATATATGCGGATGTGTGTAATCATTTACTTAATCATTTTATGTTCCAATAATGCCTACTTTTTGTATTTAATGACACTCATGTTATATTGAAAACCTCAAGCGCGACAATGATCATGATTTACCATTGAATGGAGTCGGAGAGCTTAGATCTGCTTCATCTCATTGTAGCACCTAATTGAATCATCGTGGCCTTCTCAAGTACAAATCGACACATCTGATATCTATGTAGGATATGATTAAACTATCTCAAATAAAAGCTCCACGTCAATATTACATACCCGTAGGGCGGATTTAGTGCATTAGTTACGAGTTCTCGTGAACCCAATAATATTTATCTAGATTCGATATTTGTATTGAAAAATTTATTAAATTAAATGTATAAGAATATTTAGCTTGAAACCCAGTCCGTTAATGCATTATTGTATATTAACTTAAAATTTCTGTAAAAACCTATAAACTTAAATTTTTGAATCCGCCACTGCATACCCGTACAGTAAGAAAGCTCATAGGGATAACTGAGATGAAAATGTCGAAGATAGCTTATATCATTTGGCTACAAGAACGAAATTTACATAGCAAACTTGAAACATAGACATGTACGACATTTGACAGTTACATAGTACAAATACTTATTAAAACTCCCAAAAGACCCTACAACTACAAGGATCTTTGGATCTCAAACAAAAAGTTGGACGACGACGACGACAACAAAAGAAGATACAGATCTAAAAGCAACGTAGAAGCCTAAGAGGTCCTAAAACCCCATTTGGAAGCATATTGGACGAACTCACTAATCTCATCTTCGTTAATATATCCATCACCATTTTTATCTGCAAAACGAAGGGCTTTTCCAGCTTTCCAACGGCAAAAATGCAAACCCATCTCTTTAAAAGCTAACCTGAGTTCTTGCTTGCTAAGTTTCCCGTCACCATTCTTATCATATTTCTTGAGCATACCCTTCACTTGCTCTTCACTCAGTGTAAGGCTTACACCTGTACGAATGAGCCAAGACATATTTTCTTTCTTTTTTCGTATACTGTTTATTTTTGTTCCGGTGGTTAATTATTGGTGAATAATTTTTCAACAAGGGGTGCTTCCTATATATAACGGCTGGCTTAGCGTTCATGATGAGTCATTTTCTGTTCTGCGAATATTGTTTTAGTTGGAAAAAGGATTAAGAATTTGTTCCTTCTTCAACTGTTTCCTTAATTATCTTTAAGAACATTCTTATTAGTGTTGAATCTATCGTACTTTTGAAATTATGAGTTTAGCGTAATATTTTTTTCATTTCAATTTACGTCAACTTATTTGATTGGACATAAAATTTAAGAAGAAAAAAATACTTTGGAACTTGTAGTGTAAAATATGGTATATATGTTTTGTGAGGATATAAATCGTTACATAAATGTAAATTATTTTCAAATATACAAAATGATGATTCTTTTTGACAAGGACTAAAAAAAATATGTTCACATAAATTGAAACGGATGCGACACTTGTTAAACTTTTAGTGATTTTTGCATATATATATATATATATATATATATATATATATCAAAAATACTATGTTCAGTTGAACTGATTCAAGAAAATGCTGCAATTGCCACTGATTAGAGGACTATTTTACGAAAGTATATCATTTTAAAAAGAACCAAATTGTCTTAACTCTAACAATTCTCTTTTGCTTTCGTTGTTCTTTATGTATGCTTTCAAATTTTTTGAAGATCTTTCAGTATCTTCAAAATACTCTCTTCGTTCCAAAAATCATGAAAGTCTTTATGTTAATCCTACTAAATTGAAAGATTACCTAAATCTCGGCAGAGGATCATCTTAAGATCAGATAAAATGCGTTCATAATAAACTTATATAAAAAAATATCAACACAGTCAAATATATTTGTACACCTTCACTTTAATTAGCGATAAAAAGATTCTGCACCTACCAGTCCGCTGGTTTATGTTGTGGTTCGATCAAAAGCATATGATGATTAATTTGGGCACGGAAATATGTGAACATCTTATAAAAAATGACTTATTTTATGACTGACCGTATAAATAATTTTTTTACACAATTATAGTACAATTTAACATGCCCTAAGATTGCTGAGTTTTCGTTTTGATGTGGAATGGAAAAGTTGGGAGTTAAAGCTCAAACTTTGATAGATTCAACGAAGAGGAAAACTTTTCATTTGCTGAGCTTTAAGTCAGCCCTAAAAGTTTTCAAAAATTCAAATAGACCCCGCCTTCACTTAATTCGTTCTTAGTATTATTATTGGTGGAAAATAAAGGGAAAATTGGAGTCTACTGTGATGACCCGCCACGTCACCATGCCACATAGGCACCATTTGGCATATATTAATACCATATGAAAGCTTACATAGGAGGAAAGCTAGTATTTGTGAGAAAATTCTAGAAAAGTATGGACATTTCCTTTAGAAAACCCTAGGTAGTAGATGCCTATGGATTTGCTAGGAAAGTCCTTGGAATCTTCTAGGCTTGTAGAAAATTCTAGAGAAAGCCCTTATCTTGTAAATATTAAGGACTTGTGTAATAATTAATATTTACACTCTAGCCCTTAGGAGACTAGTATATAAAGGGGCCCATCCATTTGTAATTCACTAAGCCAACAATTCAAGTTTTCTCTAATACAAAGCTTTCTTTAACAATTTTCTTGTGTTCTTTCTACCATTATCTTAGCGATCTTGAGTGTGGTAAGGCTGACTTGGCATAGCAAGAACGTGAGCAAGTTGGGCAAGAACGTGAGCAAGTTGTGCAGGATCGTGAGCGACTTGTCAAGTGCCGCACGTGTGTGTAGTTAACAACTAAGGACGTGACAATGAGGTATCGGAGCAAAGGTTGCAATTAAGGGAATGACGAACGACGGAGAAATTAACGCTGCCAACACCCAAGCCAACGTCATCCAAGATGCTGTTGGCAAGAGTAGCCATAACAAAAAGAGGAATTCCACCAACAAGAGCCAGAAGGTGCCACCCGAGGTTGTGTCAAACGAAGGGCTTACATCCCAAGAACCATCTTCCACTGATGCGAGCGAGGATGAAGTGGAGGTCCTGCCCGAACACGTCTCGCTCGGTAAAGAGTGGGTGATGAAGATGAACGCAGGGATGGACGTCGTGGAGATCTTTGGCCAATGGTTGGGGAAGGTGGAAGGCACCCTTAGCGTTCTTGAGGGGCACACTCTTGAAGAGATTGAGAGTATCTGAAATATCTTGGAGGGACGTACACATACCGAGATGGAACTAAGGCAAACCATCACTGCCTTAGAGTGCATACTCATGGAGGCTTTGAGTACTATCGATGCTATGAAGGCAAAGATAGAGTCACTCGAGGAGCATGCTAGTGCTCGCATAATCGAGGCAGCCAGCAATGTTGTGGTGATGAGGGAGGCCAAGATTGAGGCACCCAAACCCTCGGTGATCAAAGGTGTTCGTGATGCACAAGAAGTGGAAAACTTCCTTTGTCTCTTAGAGAACCACTTCAGGCACGACAAAGTGAGGGACGACGAGGCCATGATCAACACTGCAGTGTTGTACCTCTCAGAGACTGCCATGCTATGGTGGAGAAGGAAGATGGCCGACGTGGATAAAGGTCTATGTACTATTAGCACGTGGGATCAGTTCAAAGCCGAGTTCAAGCGACAGTTCTTTCAAAACAATGTCTTGTACGAGGCAAGACGCAAGCTTACGGAGTTGAAGCAAATAGGGAGCATACGTGTCTATGTCAAGGAGTTCACTACCCTTATGCTTTAAATCCCCAACCTGACCAGTAATGACTTGTTGTTCCACTTCATGGACGAGTTACAAAATTGGGCTAAGTAGGAGTTGCAACGCCGGCAAGTCGCAGATATAGACCAAGCAATAATGGAGGCCAAATCATTGATGTATTTTAGGCATGACAAGCACGACAAAGGCAAAGGCAAAGGAAAAGAAATAAAGTTTAACTATGTCAAAGGTGGGGTAGATCATGGCAAAGGAAAGGAGATACAACAATAATACTACAAGACTCAAGATTCCAAAAAGTCAAGTGGCTGTCAGGGATACGCCGATAAGAAGGCGCAGGACGAGAAGAAGGGATGTTACATATGCGGAGGGCCGCACAGCTTTAGGAATTGTCCCGACCTAAAGAGCCTCAATGCCATGGTCCGTGAATGGAAGGAGCAGCCGCAAGGAGAGAGTTCGAGAACCGCACAGTTGAGTATGATCGGATTATGTGGTGCTGTCACGAAGCAATCTATCTAACATACCAAGAATGGAAATCAGTACGTAGATCTCACCATTAACAACAAGCCTGGTCGTGCAATGGTGGATACTGAAGCAACTCATAATTTCTTAACTGAGGCTGCCGCAAAGACACTAGAATTGAAGCTTACTCCAACCAACTCTCGCGTCAAGACTATGAATGTCGAGGTTCAGAATGCTCGTGGGGTAGCTAATGGAGTTGGTGTCAAATTGGAAACTTGGAAAGGTATGACAAACTTTACCGTAACCGCTATGGATATCTTTGACGTCATATTGGGGCAAGAGTTCTTTAGACATTGTCATACTTTAATCGACCCTTACCTCCAATGTCTCTTGGTTATGGAGCGAGAAGGATCTTGCATGGTACCTACAGTGATTATACCACACGGATACAGCCAAGCACAACTTTCAGCTATGCAAGTTGTCAAGGGGATCAAGAAGGGGGAGCCGACGTTCGTGGCAACCATCGCAAGTCTGGAGGAAGACAAGAGTTTTCAAGAGACACTGCCACCTTGTATAGAGAAGTTTCTTGAGGAAAACAAAGATTTCATGCCCAGGGAGTTGCCTAAGCACTTTTCTCCTAGGCTAGAGGTGGATCACAAGATTGAGTTGGAGTTAGGGGCTAAAGCACTTGCATTTGCCCCATATCGTATGGCACCGCCCGAGCTAGAGGAGCTCAGGAAACAATTGAAAGAGCTGCTAGATACTGGTCACATTCGCCCATCAAAGGCACCTTTCGGCCCACCAGTATTGTTCCAGAATAAGAAAGACAGATCACTGCATTTGTACAT
Organism: Nicotiana tabacum; assembly: GCF_000715075.1. NCBI lineage: Eukaryota > Viridiplantae > Streptophyta > Magnoliopsida > Solanales > Solanaceae > Nicotiana > Nicotiana tabacum. The sequence continues at coordinate 17,195,448 of NC_134091.1, forward strand.
AGACTACCGAGCACTTAATAAGGTCATACTGAAGAATAAGTACCCGATCCCACTCATTGCTGACTTGTTCGATAGACTTGGGCAAACCAAGTACTTTACCAAGGTGGATCTTTGCAAGGGATACTACCAGGTTTGTATTGAAGAAGAGGATGAGCCAAAGACAACGTGTGTGATGAGATATGGAACTTTTGAGTGGTTGGTGATTCCCTTCGGCTTAACCAATGCACCGGCCACATTTTTCACCCTTATGAACACGATTTTTCATCCCTACCTTGATCAATTCATGGTAGTCTACATAGACGACACAATCATCTACAACAACTCCTTGGAGGAGCATATGGAGAACTTAAGGAAGGTTTTCCAAGTCTTACGGGAGAATGAGCTATAGATCAAGAGGGAGAAATGCGAGTTTGCATAATCAAAGGTGCACTTATTAGGCCATGTTATTAGCAATGGCAAGCTACACATGGACGAGGTTAAGGTATGTGCTATCCAGGAGTGGGAGGCACCTATAAAGGTAACTGAGTTGAGATCCTTGCTTAGCCTTGTTAACTACTATCGTCGGTTCATCAGTGGCTACTCAGCAAAAGCCACACAATTGACTGAGTTGCTAAAGAAGAACAAGTCATCGGTTTGTACAGAGCATTGTCAAAAGGCGTTTGAAGGCCTTAAGGTAGCTATAACAGAGGAGCCAGCCTTGGCACTACCTAACTTTGCCAAGACATTTGATGTGCAGCTAAGAAGATAAAGAAGTTTGCGAACCGTAAGCGGCGTCCAATGGACTATAGAGTTGGGGACATGGTAATGGTGAAATTTAACCCAAGACAGTTCAAGGAACTATGGGCATGCATCAGAATCTGATTCGCAAGTATGAGGGGCCATTTAAGACCGTCTCCAAGGTAGACAAGATCTCATACAAGCATGACATGCCATTGTATCTTAAGATCTATCCTATCTTCCATGCCAGCATGCTTAAGCCATTTCATGAAGACAAAGATGATCCGAGTAGGAGCTAATCAAGTCGAGCGCCTATTACTATCGCCACCTCACATGACCTGGAGATTGAGGCTATTATTGATTACTAGGCCAGGCGAAAACAAGGGCAGAAAGCCACCGCAATGTTCCCCGTCCATTGGAAGGGGCAATCTCCGGAGGAGGCCACGTGGGAACGATATGAAGACTTATGGCAATTCAAAGATAAGATCCGAGAGTTTATGCAGCAACATTACGCCGCAGTCGTCGCAACATTAGGTGGGGGAAAGTGTGATGACCCGCCATATCACCATGCCACATAGGCAGCATTTGGCATATATTAATACCATATGGAAGCTTACATAGGAGGAAAACCTAGTATTTGTGAGAAGATTCTAGAGAAATATGGACATTTCCTTTAGAAGACCCTAGATAGTAGATGCCTATGGATTTGCTAGGAAAGTCCTTGAAATCTTCTAGGCTTGTAAAGAATTCTAGAGAAAGCCCTTATCTTGTAAATATTAAGGACTTGTGTAACAATTAATATTTACACTCTAGCCCCTAGGAGACTAGTATATAAAGGGGGTCTTCCATTTGTAATTCACTAAGCAAACAATTCAAGTTATCTCTAATACAAAGCTTCCTTTAACAATCCTCTTGTGTTCTTTCTACCATTCTTTTAGCTCTACCATTCTTTTAACGATCTTGAGTGTGGTAAGTCTGACTTGGCATAGCAAGAAAGTGAACAAGTCGTGTAAGATTGCGAACGAGTTGTCAAGTGCTGCACGTGTACTTAGTTAACAACTAAGGGCGTGACACTATTCCCTTAATATCAGACTCATAGGTTTTGACTAATTATCCGACTAGCTAAATGAAAATTCTTGGTTCTGATTCTTTGCAATGTGTAACACAGAGTATTATGTTCATGAATGACCCCCGTTGGACCAAAAAGGCACAATAATCGAGAATTTTCTATAGAAAAAGTGACACGTATTTGAGAAATATGTGATTATTTTTTTCAATAGAAAAAGTGACACGTATTAGAGAATTTTCATTAAAGGTAAAATGAGTAAAATGAAGAGTTTCAAGTTGAATTATTTTTAATTATAGAAATATGTGATTATTTTTTTTAACAGACTAATAAGAAAAATTTGTCATCTAAATTGAAACCGATGGAGTAACATATAAGATGTGCAGAACAAGCATAACGAGAGAGAACTATATACAAACTAGTTTACCTAGTAGTAGTAAGTTTTAAGCTACCAAGGGATACTGCAATGTGCAATCCTACTAGTTTTTCAATTTCCTTTTTGCGGCAATCTTCTAACTAATAGACAAACCTTCAACCAAGTGTTGTCATTCGATATTGCTTCGCAAGCAAAGTGTATATATATATATATACACACTTTTTCCATTTGACTTTGAAGATAAGTTGTGTTTACCCTCAAAATCGGATAACAATTGAATTTATGCACGGTTTTAAGGATATGTGATCTAATTTGATACAAAGTTAGAAATCAGATTTAATATGGAAGAATAAATAGAAAAATAAATGCAAACCATGTAGATTGAACAACTTAAGCTTCGCAAGGTTAACTTCCTTCGAATTTTGATATGATATTATTGAAGCCAGAATAATATTGAAGCCAGAATAATATGAACAAAGCTGGAAAATATAGTATGTTGTTCTTCTAAATTTCTAAGTCCCCAGCAACGGTGCCAAAAACTTGTTGCGGCCAAACGCACACGCAAGTATACGCGGTCGTCAAGTAATAAAGTGACTAAAAGTCGGATGTCGAACCCACGAGGACTTGTGATTAACTATTAACTAAATTAGACTATCCTAATTATCTAAACAAGAATTAAACCTAAAAATATTTGATTCTAAACTAATTAAATAAAAAAATATAAATAATGAACTTTGAACAGAGAAAGAGCAGATTTTTATGATATCAATGTAATGAAAACGATCTAGGGTTATGGGCTATCTAACAATCCTATTGTATTCTTCAATTGAATTGACCGACTAATTTATCTAGCTTATTGGTTGAAAGGGTTAATATTGCTCATAAGAATCTGTCGAGTTCTTACTCGCCTATTCCAGCTAACTTAACGCCTATATGTCTATGGAGTGAGAATCAACAAGAACGCATTTATAATTCCTGTAAATCAACCAAGCAAGGCAATTAGGTATATGTCTATCCTAACCACGAATCCGTTCCCCGATGCCCGAGTTCAAGAACTTGCCCTACTCAATCCTATATGCAATATAAAATTCCCACTTTCGAGTTCAATTCTAGATTCATAGATAGTATCCAATTGGTGATCAAGCAATTAAATAATTAAGCGCAAGATTAAATAAATAAACCAATATGATAAATCAAGAAGGCAAAATCAATATCCGAATAACAATAGTCATGAAAGAACCACAACCCTAGAACGTGAAGTTTAGCTCCATATAGACATGGTAGCCAAACAACAAATCATACAAAGAAACATAAAAATTACTAAGTTTGGTGGGAGAAAGATAGAATTTGATGAATTTCGGCCTCCACAGCTTTGTCGTGGCTTTTTCCCCCTTCCCAATATGTTAGATGCCCTAAAAGAGGCGTATTTGGCTTATATATTGCGTACAAAAGTCGTGGGCCAAAGTTCTCCTATTCCTAATCCGACTTGGCTACAGGGATTGATGCTGGGGTTGATGCGTCGCATCCACCTCGTCCTCCATTTCTCAGCTTCGCATGCTAGGGTGGATGCGTCGCATCCACCCTTTGTTCCTCCTTCTCAGCTTTGCCCAGGTGCGGATGCTATGGCGGATGCTATGGGCCGACTTCACTGCTAAGGGTGCACGAAATCCAACCCCTCTTCCTCTACCTAGAGCACCTTTTCTTCATATTTTTGTACTCCAAACACCCTAATTCATCACACACAACTCAATTAGTCATAAAACCAATAATTAAACCATGTTGGGCATTTTAAAGATCAAATAGCATCAAAAAGCAGTTAAAACATGGGTAAAGTAACATCAACACATATCGAAATATGCCCAACATCACCACCCCACACTTAAACCTTTGTTCGTCCTCGAACAAACCATCAATATAGTAAACAAAACAAAATTAAGCTCTTATCATTCAAAGCATACTACACCTATGACCATGGTCATTTGCCACAATTAGGCTCTAGAATATGCATCATATGCACTTACCTTTACTTGTGTCATTCTTTTAAAAATATTCAAACAAAGACAACATGCTCACAATAATCCTAACCTCAAAAACCGACTCAATGTCAAAATGCACTCATGGCTTGAACACCCAACATCATAGAGAAGTCTAATAACGTTACTTATCCCTCGTGAAACCATGTGCCCTTACAACAAGAACAAGAGAGCGAGTTCAATCCACACATTCGAATCTCATGATCAAATATATTTTAATGACTCACATATATCAAAGAAAATCGCTCACTCTCACAGAGAAGTCACATGCATGCAATTGGTACCATAGGCTTGCCCTTAATGTAAATCTCTACTAATGTAAGCTCGCTCGATCTAAAAATCAATTAGGAATTTTTCATGATTGTAATGTGGGCTAAGGGAAGGGTAGGATATATTTTATGAATAGTGACTCAACCTCCTAAGCACTTTAACACATGATCAAATAACTTAAGCGCAAATTCTTCAACACCACTTCAATTTCACAAATAATATCACCCCCAACAATATTTCCTCTTTCTTTAAGCACTACTTTAATTCATACCCACTAGCAAGAACAAGACAACAATTTATTCATCTATATTTTTCTTTCTTTTTTTCCAGATTTTTCTCTTCTTTTTTTTTCTTTCAATTTCCGCTAGTGGTGTATTATTTTACAAAATAAGTGCACCCTTCTTTCTTTCATTGGTTCCACTCAAAATTCACCCCACACTTAGTCCCTTCTTACTTCTTTTAGCTCTCATCTAACAATTAAAGTGCTTTAAGAGATTAAAGGATCAAAACAATGTCAATTAAGAATAAAAAGGGTATAGGCTTGTAATGTGGGTACCAAATAAAAGTCAATAGGCTCAAAATGGTTAACTAGGGATAAATTTTATTTATGATAAGCAATAAGCTCAAAAAGATCAAAGAAGGCCTAAAATTATTTTTCAAACCGAGCATCACCTCAAATTTCGCTTCAACTCACATACCGGGCAAGTTCTAGACACAAGTACAATACATGGACTACACAAAAACCTCACCACACATGGCACATGACTCACTAAGGACGATCACATTCCGACTCTCAAGCAATGCAAGTATTCACAGAGCCACGAGATATTAAGCATTAAGCACAAGGTAAACATAAGTCATGTAAACGAGACATAGGCGCCACAAAACATGCTATCCAATATATAAAGGCATCAAGATTAATATCAAAATATAGGGGAGATACTACACATGCCAAAGCATAAATATGCTACTATGAAACAAGTCAATTGCTCTTAGGTTCATCATTCTTCCTCCTTTTATTTCCTAAATTCCTAATCTACTCGGAAAGAAAAAAAACTACCCGGTTCAAACTACATCCCATGGAAAAGAACCGAGGCACAAAGAAAAATCACAGGGGATTATTACTACCTAAAGAAATATAAAAGACATATTTTTGGATTTTTGTTTAGACTTTAATCCCTCAAGAAAACTGTCTAGGAGATCAATCGTCGGGAAAAGTCCAATTTTTTCTACTTTTTTCGTTTTTTTTTTCACAAAAGCTACTACACTTAAGAATGAGTACTACAACTAAGCTAAAATAGCACAGAAACTCATCCAAAAGATCTCCTCACCCCACACTTAAAATTTTGCAATATTCTCAATGCACACTATAAATAATAAGAGGGTAAACGAGACTCCCTGGTAGGCCAAAGGTTGAAGCAATAACGGCTCACGAGGTACTCAGACTTCCCCCAGGCATCGTCCTTTGTGTGGGAACCCCACACTTAGTCCTCACCATCTAGCTCGCTTTTGCACTCTTCTAATGGCTTTGCTTCCTATGCTCATAATCCTACAAAATAAAAATAAATACTACAAAAAAATAAAAATAAAATAAAATAAAAAGTAAACAAAAATAAAAGAAAGCAGTAAAGCTGCGTTGCCTCCCAAGAAGTGCCCGATTTAACGTAGCGGCACGACGTGAACCACTTTTTGCTTCCACCTCGAAGTTATGAATTGAGCCCCTAACATGGCATCCAGTTTGTGGCTATGCTCCAGTGGTGGGGCTACAAAGATAACCAGGCCAAGTAATAAATTTTTCACTCTACACTTCTCGGCCTTTAGATGAGGAATGTATTTTTTGCTTTTTGGCATGACAAATTTAAGAATACAAGCACTCTCATCCTCACTCTTTGACTCCCCCATAGGCTCAGATGGCTTGATTACTATCTTACTATCTAAACACAATGTGGAAAAATGATTGGAATCAGGACCAATATGCCCTAACTCTAGAATTGTATTACTCTTTACATCCTCATATTTACATACACAAGAATCTTCAAATATAACATTATCTACTTCCTCACATGGCTCTAGTGTAGTTTTCTCAACATGGGAATCATCAACAAAAATATGCTTGAGTGATTGGCTCTCAACTTTTAGCTCCTCAATTTGGCGTATAAGCTCATTTTTAGCTTTACACAACTCATTACTGTCTTGTTGGGCGTTAGACGCATCAACCTTTGTATTCAATTGAGTCTCTACGTCGTGAATAGTAGTGCCAAATTTATCGATCTCTTGTCCCAATTTGGCTCTTCCTTCTATAAAGTATCTCATCTCATTTGTAATTTCCTCACGTTGAGCCTCATATATTTCTAATCTTTCGGATTGTTCCATCAGCGACATATGGCTCAAAATCTCCACTTTTTCAAATTATCTTCTTGCTGGTACTCGCTCTCTTCATTCAATTCTTCCATATTGGCCTTCATTCTTGTGATTGCTGCCCTCATTCTTTTCATATCTTTTTTGAGTTCATCATGTTGCTCTGCTACTTGCCTCAGAATATCCCTAATATATGCATCAGGCTCCATATCCTGCACTTCATTGCCCCTATCAAACTCAAAAACATCATTAGAAAGATCATAATAACAGGATTAGGACAACCATCCCAATAGCCATCTTGACCACAACACATATTATAAATATTCCACTCAAAGGATTGAGATTGTGCGCACAAATCGGTCCCGGGAATATTCTGACAATTTTTCCACCAGCGGGGTCCTCCACAATATGGACAAGGATCATCAAAATAAGAATAACCATCATTCGAATAATTTTCATTCCAAGATGCCATGTTAAAATAAATAACAAATACTAACTAAACTAAAAAAATGTCTAATCTAGAAAAATAGCTAATTTCTAAGTCCCCGGCAACGATGTCAAAAACTTGTTCGGCCAAACGCACACGCAAGTATACGCGGTCGTCAAGTAATAAAGTGACTAAAAGTCGGATGTCGAACCCACAAGGACTTGTGATTAACTATTAACTAAATTAGACTATCCTAATTATCTAAACAAGAATTAAACCTAAAAATATTTAATTCTAAACTAATTAAATAAAAAAATATAAATAATGAACTTTGAACAGAGAAAGAGCAGATTTTTACGATATCAATGTAATAAAAACGATCTAGGGTTATGGGCTATCTAACAATCCTATTGTATTCTTCAATTGAATTGACCGACTAATTTATCCAGCTTATTGGTTGAAAGGGTTAATATTGCTCATAAGAATCTGTCGAGTTCTTACTCGTCTATTAAAGCTAACCTAACGCCTATATGTCTATGGAGTTAGAATCAACAAGAACGCATTTATAATTCCTGTAAATCAACCAAGCAAGGCAATTAGGTATATGTCTATCCTAACCACGAATCCGTTCCCCGATGCCCGAGTTGAAGAACTTGCTCTAATCAATCCTATATGCAATCTAGAATTCCCACTTTCGAGTTCAATTCTAGATTCGTAGATAATATTCAATTGGTGATCAAGCAATTAAATAATTAAGCGCAAGATTGAATAAATAAACCAATATGATAAATCTAGAAGGCAAAATCAATATCCGAATAACAATAGTCATGAAAGATCCACAACCCTGGAACGTGAAGTTTAGCTCCATATAGACATGGTATCCAAACAACAAATCATACAAAGAAACATAAAAATTACTAAGTTTGGTAGGAGAAAGATAGAACTTGATGAATTCCGGCCTCCACAGCTTTGTCGTGGCTTTTCCCCCCTTCCCAATATGTTAGATGCCCTAAAAGAGGCGTTTTTGGCTTATATATTGCGTACAAAAGTCGTGGGCCAAAGTTCTCCTATTCCTAATCCGACTTGGCTACAGGGATTGATGCTGGGGTGGATGCGTCGCATCCACCTCGTCCTCCACTTCTCAGCTTCGCATGCTAGGGTGGATGCGTCGCATCCACCCTTTGTTCCTCCTTCTCAGCTTTGCCCAGGTGCGGATGCTATGGCGGATGCTATGGGCCGACTTCACTGCTAAGGGTGCACGAAATCCAACCCCTCTTCCTCTACCTAGAGCACCTTTTCTTCATATTTTTGTACTCCAAACACCCTAATTCATCACATACAACTCAATTAGTCATAAAACCAATAATTAAACCATGTTGGGCATTTTAAAGATCAAATAGTATCAAAAAGCGGTTAAAACATGGGTAAAGTAACATCAACACATATCAAAATATACCCAAAATCAATTACTCTGTTCCCTTTTTATATCTAGGGAGATATGTTTTAAGGCATTATTTTATAAGGAATTATGTGGACCGTTAGCTCCCTTTTTGACTTAATTCCGTGATTTTTGCCATAATGATTGGTTAATGATGAGAATCATGGATCCTTGTCGGATGAGTTGGCAAAGCTCTTCTTCAAGGCAGTTAGAAGCAGGATCGGTCATGCATTCAGTAAACTCGAGGGCAAATCTGATGGTCTTGTCGAACTTTGAACCTCGATATCGAGCTCGGTTTCATCTATAACTTCGATCGCTTATAGATGTGCCAAGCCTGGTCTATTATTCCAGATGCTTGATCAAGCATCGAGCTCGGTTCTACCAGTATACAAATAGTTCCCTTATTTTTCAGAGAGTAAAGTATGAAAAATGATATGAACACTCGGTCTTCTCTTCGATAAATCATAATGATGGATACATGACATAGGTGATAAAAATAGTGGAAACATCCCGTCAGCTCAGTCATCTAGGCATTAAATGTGTGTCAGTTGACAGTCGGCCACTTCGGGAGATGAACTTCCGCTTGAGAAACCTATAAATACCCTCCAATCCATCCATTAGAACTTTTACACTCAAATTCTTCGTGTGTTCTAAGAAAATTTCACCTCTTTCACCTTCTGATTTTCTAACTGTTAGCCTCAAAGCTTCCTTTACCAACAACTTCTTTTCTTCATTGTTTATAAAACAAAAAAAGGCAAAGACTTCAAAGTCTATTCCTCAAAAAGAAGCACCTTCTTCTTCAAAACCTTTTGAAAACGTTTCTCATGCTGCTACTGAGATCATATATCCCTGCTGGGTGCCCGACTGTAGCTGACTTCAATGTTAAGAATACACCTATGGTACCGGGTCGGTGTGAACCAGTCTCGAGTACATATATACGATCAAAGACAATATCCTCGCTACAGTAAAAAAAGGACTGCAACTGGGTAGACAAACTCATAGTGGTTCCTACCCCTGAGGAATTAATCACCACCTATGTGGAGGGTATCTTAAGTGTTTACACTTACCCTTTCATGCTAGGTCCTTTAGACCCGGGTATCATAGACTTTTACAAAGGTATGATGTAAAGATCGGGCAGATAAATCCTTCATTTTGGAGGATCGTTATTCTACTTCGATTTTTTGTGAGCAAGGTCGAGGGATGCCCATTTACCATCAGCCATCTTATGCGCATGTACAACCCTCGAATTTACCGAGGAGGGTTAATTAAGCTTTCACGCCGGACCACCAAGACCTTGTTCTCTAGCATAGACGAGGATCGGGATCAGGGCTGGTTTGGTCATTTTGTTCGAGTAAGGACCTCGGACTTTATCCCGGCTGCGGACATGCCATTTCCTGAGAAATGGAACATGAAACATAAGTTTAGCTTTGCCTTCGGTATTTCTTTTATTGTTTTTCATTCCGTTGGATTCTCATCGATGTTATGTGATGCAGCTGTCGCCCAAATGTCGAACCCTGTTCCTGAATTTAAAGAGTGGGTCGAGGGTATCGTGACACAAAGACCCTACTCCGAGCGCTTATGACGTGAGCTCTCGTAGGGCCGATGGGAGGCCCGTAATCATGGTAAGAGTTTTTCCTTAATAATATATTTGATCTTATGTTCTCATCATCGGTTTCTTATCCATTATATTCTCATTTTGCAGGTTTACCAAAGGACGTCGAAATGAGGCATCCATCAGTTGACGATGATATATACGCTGATCCCCCTGCTTCGAAACAGGATAAAGAGAATAAGAAAAGAAAAGTTTCGAGTCCCTCGGACCCAGAAAATAAAAAACCGAGGAAGCGACTGGTGCGTAAAACCACAGACGCTAGTGCCCGAGAGCTCTCATCGGACTCACTCCATCGGTTGAGGGATGAGTCCAAAGTAGAAGAAGAAGATTCCAATTTGTTGGCCCGTGTGAGAAGTGGTTTTGAACTGCCTCAAGTCAGGGAGGCTGTAGAAGAAGTAGCGGTCGAAGCCTCTGAACCAAGGTGGGTCGAGACCTTTCGCTCCGAGCTGGGGAAGCTGACAAAGGAAATTTGGCCGGTACTTCCCGGTCAAAAGATAATATGCCTAAAGAGGTGCTTGGGGTGATCGTCCTCTCTGGGTCACCTTCGTTTACTAATTAAATGATAAACGAGGCCCAGGCACTAAAAGGTAACCTCGGCGAGGGGACCCAAGGAGCAGTAGATTCTCTTCACCATTTCTTCGATGGCCTGAATTCTACCGCCTCAGAGGATGTTACCGGGTTGGGCGACTTACCGGTACCAAAAAAGACATCATCCTGGAAGTTGGTGGGCCTTTTTCAAGCCCGCGATTAGTGAACCAGTTCCCAGCTCCGAGTGTTGACCCTACTTGGAGACGAGCAATTTATATGTCCATCCCGGAGGACGTCCGGGTTCTTTCTGCCCCGGTGGGGATTGCCAGTTACCTTTGGTGCTTGGTGACCGAAAAGGATTAAACCAAAATATACAAGGTAGAGGCGCCCTGCCTATTCAATGAAGCTCAACAGGCGTTGAATCGGGTAATATCGAATGTCCCTTCATTATGTTTTTAGCTTTAATCATGAATAATCATAACATTTTTCCCTTGTGTTTGTAGACCTCGGTGCTTCATCACGAGGATTTTCTTCAATACCGGGAGGAGTCAAAATATTTCAAGGTCGAGGCTTGGGAGCTTGCTAAAAAGAGGGATGCTTACAAGCTCCTTAGCGAAAAATCCCAAGCTGAGCTTGAAGCGGCTCGTAGGAACATACTGACCTGGTCGAGCAGGTAAGAAGAGTTTTTGAAGTTAGTGATGATGAGTCAGATTTAGTAGCTAATGATGCATGCTCGCAGGTTCAGATCAAACTCGACGTGATCGAGCAACTCCGAGGGAGGTGGATGCGGACAAAGCAGAGACCGAAGAGTGGAACAAGAATATGGATCACCTAGCCTCGGAGAAATATACTGCCCGGACACAGTTGGCTTCAGCCGAGGATCAACTTCGGGCTGCAAAGGAGAAGAATTTGGCACGGGCCAAAATGATTAAGGGACTTCAATCCCAGCTGGGCTCGACTGTTTCTCGTCAAGAGAATCTGGCCAAGGAGCTCGAGGCTTCTAAGTCAGAAGTTATTACGGCCCAGCACGAAGCTGATAAAAAGGTGTCCTAGTTCAAAGTTGATGTTGAGGCTATCCAGGAACAGGCAAAAAATATGTTGAAGCATGCGAGGTGGGAATCCCGAAGGGAGACCCTCGAGGGAGTCCATGCTCAGAATTTTTAAATATTGACCGAAATCAAGAATGCCAAGATATGTGAAGCCAATGCCCGGAGGATGTCTTTTCCCGAGGAGGATTCCAAGGCATCTGAAGAGTCGAGTGAGTCCAATGGTGAAGAAGACCCCGAAGGTGATGACGCAACCCCGGTGAAGATTAGGCCACTTAGAATATTTTTGTTTTTTTGTACTGTCTCTTTTTCGAGGCCATTTGGCCTTTGTATATAACATGTAACGGGGATATATATATATATATATATATATATATATATATATATATATATATATATATATATATATATATATATATATATATATATATATATATATATATATATATATATATATATATATATATATATATATATATATATATATATATATATATATATATAGAGAGAGAGAGAGAGAGACAAAGGTCGAGATGCCTTAACTTGAAATAGTTAACGAATTTTTCCTTTGCTTTATTATTTGTTTTCACAAAGATCAATATGCCTTAGCATGAAATAATTAGGCTGTGTTTGAAGGTTCGAACAAACCTTGCCTTTTTTGGGTTAAGGCATTGTAGGGGTTCGGTGTTACCGATAATATTTTTATGAAATATCTTAGGTTTATAGCCTTGCCGAGGGAAGCCTTTAGAACCGGTTATAAGAGTTTTTCGAAGGCTTTTGTTTTTGTTACGAGCCTCAAATGTGTCCGAGTCGTGTTAATATGGTCGTAGCCTTTTCAATTTGGGCGTTGCCCAATGGGCTTGTCATCCCGAGTTATCCGGGCATGCCTAAGATAACTGTTCCTGAGTAGGGATGACCGTGGCCTTTGAAATTCGAGCATAGCCTAATAGGCCTTTTGCCCTTGTAATCTGATAGCTCGGAACGTATTGTTTTTCAATTGGCAGTCCCCGAGTAAATGTTTGAACTCGGATTTTAAGATTGCCCTTATGCTCGATGTCTAGTCCCCGAGTGAATGTTCGAACTCGTATTAAGGTTGCCCTTAGGCTTGATATCTTGGGCTGTAGGGAATTTCATGAAAGATATAAGAAGTACTTTAAAGGACAAGATGTTTATGTGCAAGGAAGAATCTTCTTTTATATTCTTGTGCACAATAGTTGAACATGTACACATGTTTTGTGTCAGGGCTCGAGCGGTCTGTGTGGGCACGGTTCGTTTGATCGTTTGGCCCTTACAATAAATTCTTTCCTCGTTAAAGTCGATATCTCCGAGGATATTGCCCCCCGTGTTTGAGGTTGGCCGAAAAGAGGCCTTGAATGTTGTTGTGATCATCGTCAATGGTTCGTAGCTAGCCTTCGATTCTAAGTTAGCACGATTACTTGTTGCCTCGTTTAAAACCTTGCCGAAAATCCATTTGGGATAAAATCAGTCCAAGGGAAAAAGAGTGCAACGCTTGCTTTTAGACCTAGGATCTCGTATTATCCTTTATAGGTTGCCTGCAGGTCTTAGTTTGAAATGTAAACAAAACAAAAGAATGAAGTGAGTTATATTCCAGTTGTTCTGTAATTGCTCGCCGTTCATTGTTCTAAGCTTGTGGGATCCTTTTCCGGTGATCTCGATAATTTGTTATGGTCTTTCCCAATTTGGGCCCAATTTCCCTTCATTTGGGGTTCGGGTGCTTAGCGTGACTTTTCTTAGTACCAAGTCCCCGACATTGAAGTATCGAAGATTAGACCTTTGATTGTAATACCTCTCGATTTGTTGCTTCTGGGCAGCTAATCGAATAAGGGCGGCTTCACGCCTTTCATCCAATAGCTCCAGGCTCGTATTCATGGCCTCGTCACTTGATTCGTTTGTTGCATATCGGAATCTGATACTTGGATCTCCGACTTTGACCGGTATTAAAGCTTCGGTGCCATAAACTAAAGAGAACGGGGTGGCCCCAGTACTGGATTTCGAGGTTGTGCGGTATGCCCATAGGACCTCAGGTAGCATTTCCTTCCATTTTCCTTTTGCGTCGGTTAACCTCTTTTTAAGTCTTTGGAGTATGGTTTTGTTGGTAGACTCAGCTTGTCCATTCCCACTAGGGTGATGGGGAGTGGATAATATCCTTTTGATCTTATGGTCTTCGAGAAACTTACTTATTTTGCTGCCAATCAATTGTTTCCCATTGTCGCACACAATCTCAGTCGGTATCCCAAATCGGCATATGATGTGGTCCCAGATAAAATCAATGACTTCTTTTTCCCTGATTTTCTCATATGCCTGTGCTTCCACCCATTCAGAGAAATAGTCAGTCATAAATAAAATAAACTGAGCCTTACCGGGTGCACGAGGGAGGGGGCCGACGATGTCCATCCCCCATTTCATGAAAGGCCATAGTGACAAAACCGAATGCAGCGGCTCCCCAGGTCGATGGATCATCGCAGCGTGCCTTTGGAATTCATCACATTTTCTAACGAACTCCTTTGCATCTTTTTCCATGTCGATCCAGTCGTAACCGTCTCTGATTATTTTTTGAACCAGTGATTCGGCCCCCCGAATGATTACCACAAGTACCCTCGTGGATTTCCCTCATAATGTACTCAGTATCCCCCGGCCCTAGACATTTTGCAAGTGGACCATCAAATTTTCTTCTAAACAAGGTTCCATCTTCGACCAGGCTAAATCGAGCTGCTTTTGTACGCAGGGCCCTCGATTATTTTGTGTCCGACGGAATATTTCCGGTCCTGAGATTCTCCACGTACTTGTTCCTCCAGTCATAAGTTAGGCTCGTCGAGTTGATCTCGGCGTGGCCTTCTTCCGCCACCGATCTCATAAGCTGCATGGCTTCTCCTGAATTGAACTCCTTATCTTCAACCGATGATCCCAAGTTAGCGAGGGCATTGGCTTCGCAGTTTTGATCCCGATGTACGTGTTGCAAATTCCATTATGTGAACCATTGTAATGTCACCTGTAACTTGTCTAAGTATCTCTGCATTCGTTCTTCTCTGACCTCGAATGTTCCGTTAACTTGGTTTACCACAAGGAGGAAGTCGCACTTGGATTTGATCACCTCTGCTCCCAAGCTTTTGGCTAATTCAAGGCCTGCAATCATGGCCTCATATTCGGCCTCATTGTTAGTCAATTTCACAGTCTTAATAGATTGTCTGATTATATTACCTGTTGATGTCCCTAAGTTAACCAATAACTCTCTTTCGACCTCAGGTATCAGGTCCGGTGTAAAGTCGGCCACGAAGTATGCCAATATTTGGGACTTAATGGCAGTCCGAGGTCAATATTCAATATCATACCCACTTACTTCCATGGCCCATTTGGCCAATCGGCCAGAGAGTACGGGTTTATGCATAACGCTACTTAACGGGTAAGTAGTTACGACAGATATGGGGTGACTTTGGAAGTATGGTTTTAGCTTCCTAGAGGCACTTAGCAAAGTGAGCGCCAATTTTTCCAAGTAGGGGTATCTAGTTTCGGCCTCACCCAAGGTCTGGCTAACATAATAAATAAAAAATTGCGTACCTTGTTCTTCCCGAACTAGGACTCTACTTACCGCTATCTCCGACACTGCCATATATAAGTATAGTTGTTCGTCTGCCCTCGGTGTGAGAAGCAATGACGAACTCGATAAATACCGCTTAAGTTTTTCCACGGCCCGTTGACATTTTGGGGTCCATGTGAAGTTGTTTTTCTTCTTCAGCAACGAGAAAAATCGATGACTCTAATCGGAGGACCTCGAGATGAATCGCCCCAGGGCGGCAATGCGCCCGGTTAGCCTTTGTATAGCATTCACGTTGTCCACTGCCGTGATATCTTCGATAGATTTGATCTTATCGGGGTTGATCTCGATTCCTCGGTTGGATACCATAAACCCGAGAAATCTACCTGATCCGGCTCCGAACGCACATTTTTTCGGATTCAGCTTCATGTTGTACTTATTTAATACACTGAAGGTTTCCTGCAAATGATTTAAATGGTCCTCTGCTCGTAGGGATTTAACCAACATATCGTCAATGTAAACTTCCATCAATTTTCCTATTTGTTTTCGAACATCTAATTTACTAGGCATTGGTATGTGCCACCGGCATTTTCTAATCCAAATGACATGACATTATAACAATTTTTGCCCTTTTTAGTGAAAAAAGAGGTTTTTTCCTGATCACCCGGGTTCATCCGTATTTGGTTGTAACCAGAATAGGTATCGAGAAAACTAAGGATCTCGTGGTCGGCCATGGCATCGATCATACGATCGATGTTGGTCAAAGGAAAAGAGTCTTTAGGGCATGCTTTATTCAAATCTTTGTAATTTACACACATTCTTAGTTTATCCCCCTTTTTAGGGACTACCACTACGTTTGCTAACCAATCCGGGTATTTAACCTCTCGAATGGACACTATTTTTAGGAGTTTATATGCATCGTCCTTGAAGAAAGCATGTTTGACCTCGGACTGGGGCCTCCTCTTCTGCTTGACCGGATTAATTTTTGGGTCCATGCTTAGTTTGTGAGTGGTTATTTCTGGTGGGATCCCTATCAAATCAAGATGGGACCAAGCAAAACAATCTATATTAACTATAAGAAATTGAATAAATATTTTCCTGATCTCGGGAGTTATTTCCCTGCCAAGGTATACCTTTCGATCGGGCAAATGCTTGAGTAATATAACCTGTTCCGGCTCTTTGACATTCAATTTGGTTTCGTCAGATTCATCGGGGATTATAAAAGATCGGGGAACCCCGTAATCATCATCTTCGTAAGTCTTTTGCTTATCTGATTGGATCGTGACCGAAATCGGTAATTGCTATTTGGCCTTTGGGTCGGCGCCATAATTCAGTTCCTTCTGTGTTGTGAGCGTTGATATCAGAATCACTTCTTCGATGGCAAACATCTCTTTTGCTGCCGGTTGCTCCCTATAGATTGTCTTGATCCCCCCCGGGACTGGGAATTTTAGCACTTGGTGAAGATTTGAGGGTACTGCCCTCATGTGGTGGATCCATGGCCTTCTGAGAAGGGCGTAGTACCTCATGTCTCCTTAGATTACACAAAAGTTGGCCTCTCGTACGAATCCGACGGTATTGACTGGTAACGTTATCTCTCCTTTGGTAGTTTCACATGCCATGTTGAACACGTTTAGGACTTAGATTGCTGGCACGATCCTCTCTTGTAGACCGAGTTGTTCTACGACCTTCAACCGAATAATGTTGGCCGAGCTACCTAGATCAATTAACACACGTTTAATTCTAGTTTAATTTACGAGTATAGATATTACCAACCGTATCATTGTGAGGTTGTATGATCCCTTTCGCATCCTCATCGCTGAAGGATAAGACTCCTTCCGGTATGTAATCTCGAGTTCGTTTCTCCCTGGTGATGGAAATTCTGGTGTGTTTCAACATTGGCTCCTATGGGATATCGACTCCACCAATGATCATATTAATTACGTGTTGAGGTTCGGTATCTTCTTGTTCCGTCATTCTATTAGAATCCTTGTTCCTGAAATGATTCTTAACCCGGTCGCTCAAGAACTCTCGAAGGTGCCCATTGTTGAATAGTCAGGCTACTTCTCCTCTCAGTTGTCGACAGTCTTCCGTTCTATGACCGTGAATTCCATAATACTTGCATACCTGGTTAGGATCTCTTTGAGCCAGATCGGATTGCACAGCTCGAGGCCATTTGGTATCCTTGATTCGCTCAATGGCTGATATGATGGCAGCTGCATCGATGTTAAAATTGTACTTTGATAGCCTCAGCGATTCTTTAGGCCCAATGGGCCTGTCAAAATCGTTTTTTGCTCATTAGCTCCCGGTTGTTTCGACCTTGGTCATTTCTTCTTTCGTTTCTTATGGGGTTCCGCTCCGACCCACTGTTTCTCCGTAATCCATTATTGGGTCGATATCGATCCCTGTTTGATCCTGGTTCACGATCGATGTCCTTCTTGGGTCTATCGAGGGTCCTGGCGGGATATATAGACTCCGAAGGTGCCCTGAGTTGATCATCTTCGACTCTGATTTTCAATTGATACCGATTGTGTACATCGGCCTAGGTAACGACAAGGTATTCTATTAGGTTTTGCTTTAATTGCTGCGAAGCCAGCGAGCTTCGAATATTGAGTCACTGAGTGAAAGCATGAACAGCCCAATCACCAGCTACCGGAGGCAGATCCATTCGTTCCATTTGAAAACGGGACACGAACTCCCTAAGTATCTCCTTCTCCTTCTGTTTGACTTTGAAAAGGTCCGATTTCCTGGTTTCGACCTTGATGGCACCGGCATGTGCTTTTACGAAAGAGTGTGCAAGCATTGCAAATGAGTTAATAAAATTAGGAGGAAAGTTGTGATACCATATCATGGCTCCCTTCGACAGGGTCTCCCCAATTATTTTCAGCAAAACGGGCTTGATTTTGTCGTCTTCCAAGTCATTTCCTTTAATGGCACATGTATAAGAGGTCACATGCTCGTTTGGATCGATCGTTCCGTTGTACTTAGGTATTTCGGGCATACGAAATTCTTGGGGATTGATTTTGGGGCCGCGCTAGGAGGAAAAGGTTTTTACACGAACTTCCTAGAATCCCGTCCCTTCAATATCGGGGGTGCTCCTGGGATTTGATCTACTCTAGAATTATATGTTTCGACCTTCTTATCATTTGCTTCGATCTTCTTTTCCCCTGATTCTGCTCACTTTGTCAGCTCCTCGAGCATTTTTATATTTTTGGGGTTAGTCCCCGATTCTCGTTCATTCGATCTTATCATGGCCGGTTCTATTCTGCGAGTGACTTCTTGGGGCGGATCGAGTTCAACCCTGCTCGGTGCTTGGGTTTGGCTCTGCAACTGAGCTATCGCCACCTGTTGAGCTTGCAACATTTCGAAGATCATACGTAGGCTGATCCCGTCTTTTTCAATGTTTTATGTGTTTCGAGCTGCCGATCGGGCTCCACCACATACGCTATTTTCAGGGTCGGAAAACAAGTTTGATTCGATGGCATAATGTGAATTTACATCAATCGCATCCGCGATCCGAATTCCAACAACATAGCGGGTGCCCTTGTGTTACTGGGCGCTATGTTGTTATTCTCACCTTGATGACCGAACTCGTTGTCGATATGTAGAGGTGCTAATTGAGAGTTTGTCATTTTTAGCCTGAAATTAAAGACACTTCAAAGAGCAAGTGTAAAGCAGTGTGTGTTATGGTGATTTGCATTAAATAACCACTATTATCCTTAGCCCCACGGTGGGCGCCAACTTGTTTACCCTCAAAATCGGATAACAATTGAATTTATATGCGGTTTAAAGGATATGTGATCTAATTTGATACAAAGTGAGAAATCAGATTTAATATGGAAGAATAAATAGAAAAATAAATGCAAACCACGCAGATTGAACAACTTAAGCCTCGCAAGGTTAACTTCCTTCGAATTTAGATATGATATTATTAAAGCAAGAATAATATGAAAAAAGCTGAGAAAAATAGTATATTGTTCTTCTAAGTATGTGACCCCCCACCTCATGAATTACTCAGTTCCCTTTTTATATCCAGGGAGATAACTTTTAAGACATTATTTTATAAGGAATTATGAAGACCGTTAGCTCCTTTTTTGACTTAATCCCGTAATTTCCGTCACAATGATTGATTAATGGCGAGAATCACGGATCATTGTCAGATGAGTTGACAAAGCTCTTCTTCGAGGCCGTTAGAAGCAGGATCGGTCATGGCTTCGGTAAACTTGAGGGCAAATCTGATGGTCTTGTCGAATTTCGAACCTCGATATCGAGCTGGGTTTCATTTGTAACTTCGATCTTTTATAGATATGCCGAGCCTGGTCTATTATTCCAGATGCTCGATCATGCATCGAGCTCGGTTCTACCCGTATACAAGTTGGAACCGGGTTCAATTATTCATATCTCTTTGACATGGCTCGGCTATGTTTTCTTTAGGGTGAGCTTGTGAATGGGATGCTTAAAAGTAGTTTATATACCCTCCTTCCTCTAAAATAGTGACTTACACGGTTGTGAAAAAGTAAAGTCATTTTTTTAAAATATCATAAATTTTCAGAAAGAAGGTTCTAGTATAACATCGTTTAATATCTTGGATAATTATCTTGAAGACATATCGATATATTCTAAAGTTTTATTGAAAGATAAGGTTAATTATATTTTTTCATGTGCGTAGAACAACATCTAGAACGATCAGACGAGTCATAAAGAAGAGCAGATAATTAATCTCAAAGAAATTAAAATGTGGAAGATAGCTTATATCATGATTTGGCTTACTAGAACAAAAGTTACATAGAAAACATGGAACATATAGACAGTTACATAGTAGTACATATATTTTATACAATCAGAAGACCCTTTCTTCCAAATATTACAAGGATGTTTGGTTCTCAAACAAAACAAAACACGACAACACAAAAGCAGCTAGCAACAACAAAACAAGATACAGATCAAGAGGCAAAATATATAGAAGCCTAAGAAAAACAATTACAAGCCTATGAGATCCTAAAACCCCATTTGGAAGCATATCGGACGAACTCACTAATCTCATCTTCGTTAATATATCCATCTCCATTTTTATCTGAAAAACGAAGGGCTTTTCCAGCTTTCCAAGGGCAAAAATGCAAACCCATCTCTTTAAAAGCTAACCTGAGTTCTTGCTTGCTAAGTTTCCCATCTCCATTCTTATCATATTTCCTTAGCATACCTTTCACTTGCTCTTCAGTTAGTGGGTGACTCGCACCTCTAGGATTGAACCAGGGCATTTTTTCTTTCATTTTTGGTATACTTTTTCTTTGTCTCCTTAGGAATATAAGGAAAGTGGTGGATAAATTTCCAACAAGGGACGCTTCATATATATAAAAGGCCAGCTTATATTCCGTGATAAGTCATTTTCTGTGCGAATGTTTTTACTTGGATAAAGATTAAGAATTTATTCTTTCTTTAACTGTTTCCTTCTTCCTTTAACTAATTATTAGTAGGATGAATGTATATTAGCGCAAACTACATCAGGTTAAAAAGTAACTATAATAGTCTTAATTCTCTTTTGATTAGATGCTTTTAAACTTTTGAAGATCTTTCAGTATCTTTGAACACTTGTGCTTCACGCTGAACTTGATAAAAAAGTGGAAATAAGAAGAGGAATGAAGTAAAAGAATTGTAGGCTACGATATGAATGAATTTCTTTGTTTTATTTTTGGTGAAAACAACAGTGACGTACGTACAAATTAAGGGAGGGATTGTGCGTATCGGATAGGAAAATGTTACATCTTGAAGTTGGTGTATACTTAGGTTCAACTAGCGTGAAAGATTCGGGATATAAATATATTAGACTATATATCACATTAAAATAAGCCTGATATAAACTATAAATGTTAATTTAATTGATTCCTTGAAAGCTTTTTGTGGAAATATCGATGACACGATATCTAACAAAGTAATGGCAGTCCCTAGAGATTTATAATGAATAAACTAGCAAGTCGATCCATTTTTGTTTGATTGAAACATTAACTTTATGGCCGGCATGTATGAGTTGTAGTGGAATTATAGGTATTGTTTTATTTTTAACCAAATGTTACAATTTTAATTCATATAATGGGTATTAAGTTAGGCAACATTTTATCCCTCAATGTGAGATTTTTAGTGCGAATCATAATTTAATCTAACCTCAAAACGGATAATATACCCTGAATTAAAAACAAAAAGAAGAAACAACTTTTTGAAGAATGGGCAGAAGTCCTTTTATGGACATTTGATAAAGGCATAGGGGGTTAAATAAAAAGTAGCAGCTACATTCTACATGGGTGATTTTGCAGCATAATTTTAGGCCTACAATCATGAAAGTTTTTATCTTACTTCTGAAGATCATCTTAAGATCAGATCGAATGTGTTTTTAACAAACTTACATAAGAAAATATCAACACAATCAAATTATATATATATTTGTACACCTTAACATTGCGACAAAAATAAAGATTAAGCACCTATGGCTACCAGCCCGCTGGTTTAGGTTAGAGTTGGAATCAAAGCATCCGATGATTAATGAGGGTCAGGAGAAGCACAAAGGCGAGACTATTAAAGCCTTTGTTTTAGGCCCTATTTCAAGCCTCATAAATATTTATTTTATTTTCATTTGACAAAATTGAAGTTTGTAAAAAAAAAAAATAGTACAAAATCTTATTATACAAATAGAAAGAAAGAAGACCGCTTAATTTTGAATACTAAAAATATATTAGAACTTTAAATTAAACAATTCAAATTTTCATATTACTTACTAAATAAAGTTTTTTATAACAAAATCTAAGGTAGTATATTGCAAATATATAGCTAACATCTTATTAACTTGTATTGAACTTTATCAATGATATGTCTTATAATACTACACTATAAACAACATGTAATTCTATTAAAATTTTTTAGGCCTATTATTAAAATTTGGGTTTAAGGTCTCTTATGTGTGATCTAAACGCACTCACCCTAGGAATGACAGGCGGGGCGGGCAGTGCGGGAGCGGGACGGGTTATGTTTGAACCCGTATAATTTAAACTCGCTCGTCCCGCATAGGATTTAAACCCGCATTCACCCGCCCCGCCTTGCCCCGCAAATCTTTTTAATAAAAATTCTTTCTTTTTCAGAAAGCTAGACTTAAATCTGATTTTTTTAACAAAATAATTAATTATATCCAAATTGTTCTCTCTCTCTTTCATATACTTACCTTTTTTGATGTAGCCTTTTTGCTTGTCATTGCTTTTCAGTGCACAATGTATGAGTTCAAACGGACATAATTAAATATATAGTTTTTAGATTAGGAAGCAGAATTGTCTTTGATAAGAATTGGGGTCAGATCAACCTAGGATAAAAGAAGATCTTCATTGTATATACTAATTATTTTAACTTTTGAAGGGCTGATAGCAAATTAGCAATCAGACCAATTCAGATTCAAATGCTAATTGGCTATTTAGCAATTACTTCATCTTTACGTCTGTACTGATGGACAAGCAGTTTCCTCATTCTATAAAGCATTGTGAATACTTTATATCAACAAACTACAGGAAGTCACAAGAGAGTGAGAATGAGAGTCTTTTATGTCTGTTAGTTTAAAAAATTAAATCCCCAACCCATGACTATTCCCGCCCCGCGTTATTTTTTTAATTTAAAAATTGAACCCGCCCCGCCCCGCCCGTAATCGTAAACTCTCAAAACCGCACCGCCCCGTTAATATTCAAACCTGCCCCGCACTGCTCCATTGTCATTCCTACTCACCATGTTATTCCGGGGCACAATCATTTTCATGATCAATTTCCTTCATCACTCATTTTTGTGGAGGGCCTTCGAGTCTTTCTTTTAACAAATTTGAAAGACAAAATTCAAATCAACCACCTAAAGAAGTTGGATATTTTTTTTATCTTGAATGGAATATCTTTTCGGCGCACAATCGTTACATTCACTTAGCAGCGGTACATTGTTTATAAATTTATCAAACAATGTGAACTTTTAGGGGATAAATAGTCGAGTCGCTTGCGCAATTTCCTGCAATATTGGGGATGAGAATTACATAGGAGTACATATATTATATATACATATATATGATTACTAGAAATAAATAAGCCTGGCTAGAGTTAATTTAATTGATTTCTTAAAACATTTTTTGTGGAAAAAATCGATGACTCGATAATTCTACCAAAGTAACGGCATTACCTATAGATTTATAATGAATAAATTAGCAAGTCGATCCATTTGATTGAAAGTTAACTTTATGGGCGACAAGGGTTGTGGTCGAATGGTAAAATACTCCTTCATCCTTAATTAAATATTACAATTTTAGTCTTGAATATGAAGTTACTATAATGACCCGACCGGTCGTTTTGAGCTCTAGCGCGTCGTTCGGCGGTTTGAGGCTGTGATGACCCAAAATGTCATCTTTAAATTTAATGATTAATTATGTGATCTAAGCATAATTTACCATTACTCGACTTGCGTGTGAAGTCCGTAAAAAATTTTCGAAAAGTTTTCAGGTGCAAAATGAATTAAAATGTGAATTAGAGCATTAAAACTCAATTGAGTTGACTTTGATTAATATTTTAAGCAAACGGACTCGGATCAGTATTTTGATAGTTTTGGTAGGTCCCTATCGTGATTTGGGACTTAGGCGTATGCCCGGAATCAATTTCCGAGGTCCCTAGCCCGAGATATGGAATTTTGATGAAAAATTAAAAGTTTAAGTTCAAATAGTGACCGGATGTCAAATTATATGCAAACGACCCCGGAATAGAATTTTGATGATTCCAACAGCTCCTTATGGTGATTTTGGACTTAGGAGCATGATCGAATTTTTTTTTGAAAGTCCGTAGTGGAATTAGGCTTGAAATGCCAAAAGTTGAATTTTTGGAAAGTTTGACCGGGGCGTTGACTTTTTAATATTGGGGTCGAAATCCGATTCTGAAAATTTTTATAGCTCAGTTATGTTATTTATGACTTGTGTACAAAATTTGAAGTCATTCCGAATTGATTTGATATTTTTCGACACAAGATATAGAATTTGAAAGTTCAAAGTTCATTGATTTTGATTTGAGGTGCGATTCATCATTTTGATGTTGTTTGATATAGTTTTGAACCTCGACTAAGTTCGTATGGTATTTTTGGACATGTTGGAATAACTGGTTAAGGTCCTGAGGGTCTCGGGTGGATTTTGGAAGCTTATATCTCGTAATACATAAGGAATCAAAATATTTTTAAAACATAAAAGTTGTAGTCGTTTGATTATCGTTTCTAGAAAGTTAAACCATTCATTATTTGGACATTTGTACAGAAAGTTATGACAGATTGAATGAAGGCTGGTAGAGTAGTTTCGCCAGAAATTTCTGATGCGTGGAGCCGAATTTGGAAGCTTATATCTCACAATTCAGAAAGAATCAGAATATTTTCAAAACATTAAAGTTGTAATCGTTTGATTATAGTTTTCAGAAAATTAAACCATTCATTATTTGGATATTTGTACAGAAATTTATGACGCATTGAATGAATGCTGGTAGAGCAGTTTAGCCAGAAATTTTGCCAGAAATTTCTAATGCGTGGAGCGGACTTTGGAAGCTTATATCTCGGAATGCATAAGGAATCAGAACATTTCAAAACATGATAGTTGTATTCGTTGAAGTATACTTTCCAGAAAGTTAAACCATTTATCATTTGAACATTTGTACATGAAGTTATGATCTATTGAAGGAAGGCTGGTAGACAGTTTCTGGTGGACTTTTAGTGACGAAAAATGGACTTTTAGTGACGGAAAATGGACTTTTAGTGACGGATTGGCAGAAACTTAAGGACCAAAAATGGTTATTTCATTCATTTCATTTTGGATTTTTGGAGCACGGTTCTTGGGCGATTTTCGCGGGAAAACATTGGGGTAAGTATTCCTTATCCTATATTGATTATATTTCATGATTCCATACTTATTTACATCATGAATCCGTGAATTTATGTAAGAAAAATCAAGATTTTTGCAAAATCTTCCAAAAACGAAAATTTAAGATTTGGAGGTCGAGTTGTTATCGGATTTTGGTAAAATTGGTATGGGTGGACTCGTAATTGAATGAGTTATCGGATTTTATAAGTTTCGACAGATTCCGAGATGTGGGCCCCACGGGCAAATTTTGAGCTAATTTCGGATTTTAATGAAAATGTAATATTTTCTTATGAAATTGATTATTATAATTTTTGTTGACTGTATCGAATTAATTATGACTAGATACGAATCGATCGGAGTCGGAAAATCGAGGAAAAAGCATAATACTTGATTAAATTGGAGCAAGTCAAGGTAAGTGACTTGTCTAATCTTGTGTTGGGGAAATTTCCCCTAGGATTGATATTGATGTGATTATTGAAATGTGTTGAAAGTTGTGTGTACGAGGTGACGAGTGTGTACACGGGCTAAATTGCGAAAGATTATATATTTAAATTGTGTAGATCATTGTTGCGTATTTATTAAATTATTTTATCTTGTTATATTCTTCA
This sequence comes from Nicotiana tabacum, assembly GCF_000715075.1. NCBI lineage: Eukaryota > Viridiplantae > Streptophyta > Magnoliopsida > Solanales > Solanaceae > Nicotiana > Nicotiana tabacum. Next base: position 17,221,372 of record NC_134091.1, read on the forward strand.
TCATTGATATGAGATATATACTTCAAATTTGTTTGATCTTTTCTTACTAATTGTTTTACCTGTTTAGTTGAAACTTGGTTTCTTTTATTCTGTGCATTATTTGAAGGTTGATTTTCTTTAAATTAAATATTATTAATATGAAGTATTTGACATTTTTAAACTTGATATTGAAGCAACGTAGTAAAGATTTTAAAATATTATTTTCCTAAATTATTTACTCCTGAATATTTTTATACTCATTGTGAGGGAGCCGTGAGCTCTTTATTGTGGAAGAATATTACTATTGAATTATTTTGACATGAGCCGTGAGCTCTTTATTGTGGAAAAATATTATTGTTGAATTATTTTGACATGAGCCGTGAGCTCTTTATTGTGGAAAAATATTATTGATGAATTATTTTGACATGAGCTGTGAGCTCTTTATTGTGGCAAACTATTATTGATGATTTATTTTGGCATGAGCCGTGAGCTCTTTATTGTGGAAAAATATTGTTGTTGAATTATTTTGGCAAGTTAAATTATTTGAGCACTTGAGGTACAAATTGTGATATATTATGATATTGATACGCATGAGGTGGTATAAGGTCTGGGTGTTGAAATGCATGCGGTGAGATAAGGGTGGCTTGATACGCGTGGCTAGTAGGGGTGACTACTAGAAGTCATGCGGTGTGATAAGGGTGGCTAAAACGCGGGATGCTATTTCGGGAAAAAAATATTTTCTTTAAATAATTTGTGAAGGCTCCCGCGTTGATATAAGGAAATGAGATATTGTGAAATTATTTATAACTTGGGACTACGAGGCGGTACCTCGGTAGTGCCCTTGTTGATATTGATTTATGGCCATAGTTGCTTTCGATTAATTGTTGTGATTTTTATAAAGTTCAAGAAAATTCTGTTTTGATTCCACGAGATATTATTTGGTGTCATTAAATGTGACATACTATTTGATTCATTTTCAATGTCATTTTATTTTACTACATTGATAAACATTTTACCATGGCATTATTATATTACAATAGGGCCTCTCCTGACCTCGTCACTACTCTACCGAGGTTAGGCTTGGCACTTACTGGGTACCGCTGTGGTGTACTCATACTACGCTTCTGCACATCTTTTTGTGCAGATCCAGGTACATTTTTACTAGCCTAGACGTCAGTGAGTTACCTGCGCACGAAGACTTCGAGGTATATCTGCCAGCGTCCGCAGACTCCGGAGTCCCCTTCTATCATTTTATGTTGCTTCCTTATATTTTATTTAGACCTTGACATATAGAGACATTGAGATTAAATTCTTAGAAGCTTGTGACTTATTTCTACCGGGTTTTGGGAGTTGAAATTATTTGAATTGTAGTTTATTTATTTCAGATATTTATTATTATTCCGCATTGATAGGCTTACCTAGTCTTAGAGACTAGGTCCCATCACCACATCCTACAGAGGGAATTTGGGGTCGTGACAGAGGCCTTGATTAGCTTCACTTCAGGTATTATGACCTGTACGTATGGCCGAAATCAAATTTCGGGAGGTTTGGAGTTGATTTGCGAAGAAAATTCTAAATTCGAAAGTTTTAAGTTGGAAGAATTAACTAAGGTTTGGATTTATAGTAAACGGCCTCAGAATCAGGAATTTAAGGTTCCAATAGGTACTTATGATGATTTCAGACTTGGGCGTATGTTCGGGTCGAGTATCGGGTGGCCCGGGAATATTTCGGCACCTATTACAGATGATTGGCATTTTGAAGGATTAATAATTTCCTAAGTTTGGGTTGAAGTGGATTTTGATGTTATCGATGTCCGTTTTGGATTTCGAGCCTGTGAATAGTTTTGTATGGTGATTTTGGTCTTAGGAGCATTTTCGGATGTGATGACCCAAAAGGTCATCTTATATTTTAGAACTCGAATCTACGCTCTTAAGACTTAAAAATATTATTTTTACCCTCCTCAATTTGCGTGCGTAGTTCGAGCATGTTTCCGAAAAGCTTTTATGTTGAAAACTGATGAAAATAAGAATTTTTACCTTAAAAGTTAATTTTTTGTTGACTTTGGTCAATATTTTTAGTAAAAGGGCCTGGATCTGTACTTTGACGGTCCCGATAGGTCCATATAAAATCATGGGACCTGGGCGTATGCCCGAAATCGAATTCGAAGGTCCCTATCTTGAGTTATGAATTTTTGATGAAAATTAAAAATCTGGAAAATATTTGTTTTTAAGAATTGATTGATATTTGGCATTGTTAATATCGGGTCCGTATTTTGGTTCCGGAGCCCGGTACAGGTTCATTATGAAATTTAAGATTTATTTGTGAAATTTAGTGAGAAACGGAATTGATTTGACATGATTCGGACGTCCAGTTGAGAAGATATGAATTTTAAAGTGTTCTTGAGAATTTTATTTGATTTGGTGCTAAATTCATAGTTCTAGGTTTTATTTTGGCGATTTGATCACGCGAGCAGGTCCGTATGATATTTTTAGACTTATGTACATGTTTGGTTTGGAGCCCCGAGGGCTCGGGTGAGTTTTAGATAGGCTACGGGGTGATTTGCACTTAGAGAATCTGAAATTTTTGCTTCAGCATCTGGTGTGCCCTTCTTCGCGTTCGCGTAGGTAGTGTCGCGAACGCGAAAGGTAAAATGGGGGCAGGGGAATTTTCTTCTTCATGAACGAGAATGACTGGTCGCGATCGCGAAGCGTTGGGGGTGGTACCCTTCGCGAACGCGATCTGTCTCACGCGAATGCGATAGTTTAAGGGACCTGGGGGAGGGGGTCATGTTCTTCTACGCGAACGTGTCCACTAGGTCGCGAATGCGAAGGCTTGGGGGAGATGCCTTATGCGAACACATAGAAAGCTTAGCGAACGCGACAGGCCTCTCGCGAACGCGATGAAGGCCTGTCCAGTGACTTAAAACAGACTCTAAACACGGGTTTAAGCCATTTCTTCAACATTTTTCAAGAATCAAACGGGTAAAGGCGATTTTCAAGAGTCATTTTCTTCCCCAAAGTGTTGGTAAGTGATTCTAAACCATTTTCTTTCAATTACCCATTATATTTTATGAATTATCAACCTAAAATCTAGAGTTTTCATGATAGAATTAGGGGTTAGAGTAGAAATTAGGATTTCGGAAATTTAAGTATTTAGACCCCAATTTGATGTCGGATTCCAAAACTCATTACATATTCGGGCTCGGGGGTGAATGGGTAAAAAGATTTTGGTCCGAACCTCGGGCTTTGACCAAGCGGGCCCGGGATCGATTTTTTTTTACTTTTTGGAGGAAAATTTAATTTATGAAATATAATTGATTCCTTTAGACACATTTGATATTATTAAGTCATTTTTGAATAGATACGAGTGGTTTGGAGGTGAATTCCAAAGGAAAAGTTGTGATTGAGAATTAAGTGGCCTTCAGAGCGAGGTAAGTGTTGTATCTAACTTTGGCTTGAGGGAATAGGTATTGTGTGAGTATTTGATACGTGTTTGGTTGTTGAATACGATATATAGTTGAGGAGACGAGCATCTATGCGTTGTGGTCGAGTCATAGCATGCGAGTGAAATTCCATTCTTGCAAATTTGTAGTCTTAAATCTTGTTATCCATACTAATTGTTGTTATTGAAATGTTGGGAGACTTGTATCCGGTTCTACCAAGGTTCATAAAATTGTGAATATTGATTCGAGGTTAAGATGTTAAATATTGATTTCTTTGTGAATCATTGATGAAATATTTATTTCTTTGTGACACTTCTCCCTATCCGTTGTTATTGATTTTGTGAATTGTGAGGGAGAGTGTAAAGCACGAAGGGTGATGCCGTGCATAATTTATTTATATTGTGAGGAAGAGTGTAATGCACGAAGGGTGATGCCGTGCGTGATTTATTTATATGGTGAGGAAGAGTGTAAAGCACGAAGGGTGATGCCGTGCATGAATTATTTATATTGTGAGGAAGAGAGTAAAAGCACGAAGGGTGATGCCGTGCAGTTTTCCTTGATGTTTTAATTGCTCAAATCGTTTAAGGATTTTCGGTTTAATTCTGTCTTTTTATTATTCTCACTCTTTATATTGTATTCCCCCACTGTATGTTCCTTTCCCATTATTCCTGCATTATTTCTTTATTTACTGTTGTTGCCACTAGTATGATTATACTGTTCAGGTTATATGTGGGTGTCTTGTCCTAGCCTTGTCACTACTTCGCCGAGGTTAGGCTCGACACTTACCAGTACATGGGGTCGGTTGTACTGATACTACACTCTGCACATTCTGTGCAGATTTTGATATTGGTTCGGGTTGATCGAGATTTTGCTATTGGTCCGCTGTCCGGAGACTCAAGGTAGATCTGTCGGCGTTCACAGACCTTGAAGTCCCTGTCTATCTTTTCTGTTCTACTGTTTCTTTCATTCAGACAATTGTATTTCTTTCTGACTATTACTTGTAGCAAATTCTAGAATGCTCGTGAATTGTGACTCTAGATCCGGGTGGTAGTAATTAATACAGTTTTATGATATTCTGCACTTATTATATTTCATCTTAGTTATTTATTGTTAATTACTGAATGAAAATAAGGAATTGGTTAACGATTCTCTAACGTTGGCTTGCCTAGCAAGTGAAATGTTAGGCGCAATCATGGTGCCATCGGTGGAAAATTTCGGGTCGTGACAGTTGGTATTAGAGCACTAGGTTACCTAGGTTTCACGATTCACGAGCAAGCTTAGTAGAGTCTGGAGGATCGATACGGAGACGTCTGTGCTTATCTTTCAGAGGCTATGAAGTTTAGGAACAATATCACCTCTTTCATTCCTTATCGTGCTGCATTGATTTAGCTTGAAACATATATCTCATGTTCCTTTGTATTCACTCGTGTATGACATTGTGCACTCGGTATCAGTTGTGCGTCGACGGTTCGTGATGTCGCAGATGGATTACGAGAGACCCATAGATGCTCAACATTGCCTCAACGTGTGGTTCCGACTGAAGAATCAGACGTATTGAGAGATCAACCAGTGAATCATGTGAGTGGTGCAACGGACCTTGGCATCTGGTTGATTTATACGAGCTGTGAAGGTTATTATTATGGATCATTGGATGTAGTGAACTATGACTTCGCGCCGAGTGGGGGGAAGTCCGTTATCAATGGATGGATTGCGGGGTCATGTGTTATATCAGTTTTGACCTGAAATGTATATATGTGGTACTGAAAGGTTCCCCAAATTTACACCTGTTTAAGTCCTGAGATTTTGTAGAGGATAAGGTTGAGACTTGCGGTATGTCCGCCTACTTAATAATCCTATACTTCAGTACCAAAGGAGTTAGAGAAACAACTTTAAATCTATAGAATGTATACTTCAGTACCAAAGAAGTACAGTGGTTGACGAGATTCTGGACTATGTGGTTCGTGCCAAGATTTGCCGGCATGGAGCTCTACTTTTGTGATCGTTGTATATAAATGTGGGTAAGGGTTACCCCAAAGAAGATTCGAAGAGTATGTTAAGAAATGGTTCAGCTCAACAGTGTTGAGTCAGCATAACAAAAGAAGAAATTGGCCTTGTGAGAGATAATTCTCCACAGGTGTATGTGGCAAGCCTATGAATAGGGAAGCATGACTGTTACTCGGTATGAGTCCCGTTTTGTGGATTTGGCCGTCATGCTCTCCTTTTACTACCTAATGTGGGAGAGAGACTGAGGGGGGTTTATGGAGGGACTCACTCAGCCTATTCAGGCTTCAGATGGCCAAGGACACCGGAAGTGAGATTTCTTTTCAGGTGGCTGCTAATGTTGTGAGGAGGATCGAGATGGTTCTTGCACAAGAGAGAGGGTAGAGGTTAGATAAGAGGCCTCGTCAGTTTGGTGGAGGCAGGAGAACTTATGGCAGGGGTCAGGTACCTAGAGGTGGAGGTCAGAACGTTAGAGGTTAAGGTCAGACCGTTAGAGGTGGAGGACAGGCGGGTAGAAGGCGTCCTAGAGGTGGAGACCCAGCCGTTGTTATATTTGTTTTATGGTATGGCGGAGGTCGTTACATCAGATGGTGTCGTTATGGGTACCACCTCGATTTAAAATAAAGGAATAATTTCCTTAACTTGATTTGGTTCTGAGTATCAAGACGAGTCCTCCTATTGTGCTCCACTCACGAGAAAGCTTAGTAATTCTATAATTTACTTATGTGTTTACTCCTGTTGGGAGATTCTATGGAGATAACTACGCCTCTTATTCCATGATGGTCACTAATAAGAGCTGTGAGGCCAAATGTGGCTTTCTAATACTCATTTCGGTAAGTTTTGATGTAATTTACGGATAATTAATTACAAATTATGAATTATATGCCATACTAGTGTGGGGTTCATTATGTGTTGTGATTTTGGTTAACGAAAGTTATTTAAAAGGATAAAATGGAAAGTTTCGATTGGCAAGATGTGCATATTATTAGTGATTCAGAATTAAGGCCGAGGTCCTCACATTTTAAAATAAATTGATATGTTTAAACTGGGCTATGAGCTGTGGTAGAAGTTATATAAGGACGAGATCCTTGTGATAAAAATTCTTGTGTTTAAATTCTCCTCTGTGAGATTAAATTTGTTTGTTAGTACTAATAGGGAGTCATGCCTGCTAGGCTTATTTGAATAAATTTTGTATGAAATTCTCTGTGCATACTTGCCAAATTCGTGTTGTAATATTGAGTTGTAACCTACGAGGTAGGTGCCCGCCCAGATGGCGTTAAATGTGACTCGTTAATTCGGGTAAATAATTATAAGGTCTTCATGCCCTGCATCTCGTTATTAGTATTGTGAAGGTTTGAAATGAGATTTTTGTAAACATGAGGTTAATTGGCAATTCAGTAATCAATCAAGAACAACTATTAAGAACAAATATCCGCTTCCACGAATTGATGACTTATTTGATTAGCTTCAGGGATGCCAAGGTATTTTCGAAGATCGATTTGAAGTCTGGTTGCCATCAGTTGAAGATTACGGCATCTGATGTCCCTAAAATAGCTTTTCGGACTCGGTATGGGTATTACGAATTCCTAGTGATGTCATTTGGGTTGACAAATGCCCCAGCAACAATTATCAATTTGATGAATCGGGTATTCAAGCCCTATTTGGAATCTTTTGTGGTGGTATTCATTGATGATATCTTGATTTGCTCCAGCAGTCGAGAGGAGCATAAGCAGCATCTTCGGAGTGTGCTTTATACTTTGAAGAATAATCAGTTATATGCCAAATTTTCAAAATGTGAGTTTTGGTTAGACTCAGTTACCTTTTTGGGGCATGTTGTATCGGCCGTAGGCATAAAGGTGGATCCTAAGAAGATTGAGGTTGTTCAGAATTGGCCTAGACCTACTTCAGTTATAGAGATCCGGAGTTTCCTGGGTTTAGCAGATTATTATCATCAGTTCGTGGAAGGGTTTCCATCTATAGCAAGGCCATTGACCAGATTGACCAGATTGACCCAGAAAGGTGTCCCATTCAGATGGTCAGACGAGTGTGAGTTGAGCTTTCAGAAGCTCAAGACCGCTTTGACTACGGCGCCAGTGTTGGTATTACCCATAGGTTCAGGATCGTATACATATATTGTGACGCATCTCACATTGGGCTTGGTGCAGTATTAATGCAAGATGGCAAGGTAATTGCATATGCGTTGCGGAAGTTGAAAGTTCATGAGAAGAATTATCCTTTTCATGACTTAGAATTGGCAGCTATTGTTCATGCGCTGAAGATTTGGAGGCATTACCTCTACGATGTCTCGTGTGAGGTATTTACTTATCATCGTAGCCTTCAGTATCTGTTCAAACAAAAAGATTTTAATTTGAGGCAGAGAAGATGGTTGGAGTTGTTGAAAGACTATGATATCACCATTTTGTATCACCCCGGAAAGGCCAATGTGGTGGCCGATGCTTTGAGTAGAAAGGCTGTGAGTATGGGCAGTCTTGCATATATTCCGGTTGGTGAGAGGCCATTAGCTGCAGATGTTCAGACTTTGGCTAATCGGTTCGTAAGGTTAGATGTTTCAGAACCCAGTCGGGTTCTAGCTTGTACAGTCGCTCGGTCTTATTTATATGAGTGCATCAGAGAGATGCAGTATGATGATCCTTATTTACTTGTCCTTAGAGATACAGTGTGGCACGGTGGTGCCAATCAGGTTACTGTTGGAAATGACGGAGTTTTGAGGATGCAAGGTCGTATTTGTGTGCTAATGTGGATGGACTTCGTGAATTAGTTCTTGAATAAGCACACAGTTCTAGGTATTCTATTCATCCAAGTACCGCCAAAATGTATCAAGATTTGCGGAAACATTATTGGTGGAGGAGAATGAAAAAGGATATAGTTGCATATGTAGCTCGGTGTCTGAATTGTCAACAACTTAAGTGCGAGCATCAGAGACCTGGTGGTTTGCTTCGAAGTTAGAAATTCCTGAGTGGAAGTGGGAGCGTATCACTATGGATTTTGTTGTTGGGCTCCCACAGACTCAGAGAAAATTTGATGCAGTTTGGGTCATTGTGGACAGGTTGACCAAGTCAGCACATTTCATTCCAATGGCAGTTACTTATTCTTCAATGAGGTTAGCTAAAATTTACATTCATGAGATTGTCCGACTTAATGGTGTGCCCGTGTCTATTGTTTCAGATCGAGGTACGCAGTTTACCTCACATTTCTGGGGGACTGTACAACGTGAGTTAGGCAAGCGGGTGGAGTTGAGTACAATATTTCATCCACAGACAGACAGTCAGTCAGAGCGCACTATTCAAATATTGGAAGATATGTTCCGCGCTTGCGTTATAGACTTTGAGGTTCTTGGGATTATATCTTGCCACTTGCGGAGTTTGCTTATAATAATAGCTATCAGTCGAGCATTTAGATAGCTCCATATGAGGCATTATACGGAAGGCGATGCCGATCGCCAGTTGGTTGGTTTGAACCTGGGGAGGCTCGGTTGTTGGGTACCGATTTGGTACATGATGCCTTGGATAAGGTCAAGATTATTCAGGATCGACTTCGCACAGCTCAGTCTAGACAAAAGAGTTATGCCGACCGAAAAGTTCATGATATTTCATTCATGGTTAGAGAAATAATATTGCTCTGGATTTCACATATGAAAGGTGTAATGAGGTTCGGGAAGAAGGGCAAGTTGAGCCCTAGGTATATCGAACCTTTTGAAATTCTTGAAAGGGTGGGTGAAGTAGCCTACAGTCTTGCATTACCACCTAGTTTATCAGCGGTTCATCCGGTGTTCCATGTGTCTATGCTCCAAAAATATCATGGTGATCCGTCCCATGTGTTAGATTTCCGCTCAGTCCAAGTGGACAAGGATTTGACTTACGAGGAGGAGCCGGTGGCAATTCTAGCTCGGCAAGTTCGCCAGATGAGATCAAAGAGTTACCCTTCAGTTCGAGTGCAGTGGAGAGGTCAGCCTATTTAGACAATTACTTGGGAGTCCGAGTCCGATATGCATAGTAGATATCCCCACCTTTTCACCAGCCCAGGTACTTTTTTATGTCCGTTCGAGGATGAACGGTGGTTTTAGAGGTGGAGAATGTGATGACCCAAAAGGTCACCTTAGGCCGCTGTGCATCGCGATCGCGACAGGCCTCTCGCAATCGCGATGAAGGCCTGTCCAGTGACTTAAAACAGACTCCAAACACAGGTTTAAGCCATTTCTTAAACACTTTTCAAGAACCAAACGGGTAGAGGTGATTTTCAAGAGTCATTTTCTTCCCCAAAGTGTTGGTAAGTGATTCTAAACCATTTTCTTTAAATTACCCATTATATTTTATGAATTATCAACCTAAAATCTAGAGTTTTAATGGTAGAATTAGGGGTTAGGGTAGAAACTAGGGATTTCGAAAATTTGAGAATTTAGACCACAATTTGAGGGCGAATTCCAAAACAAATTACATATTCGGGCTCGGGGGTGAATTGATAAAAAGATTTTGGTCCGAACCTCAGGCTTTGACCAAGTGGGGTCGGGGTCGATTGTTTCGACTTTTTGGTGGAAAATTTGGGAAATTTAATTTATGAAATATAATTGATTCCTTTAGCAATATTTGATATTATTGAGTCATTTTTGAATAGATACGAGTGGTTTGGAGGTGAATTCCAAAGGAAAAGCTGTGATTGAGAATTAAGTGGCCTTCGAAGCGAAGTAAGTGTTGTGTCTAACTTTGGCTTGAGGGAATAGGTGTTGTGTGAGTATTTGCTACGTGTTTGGTTGTTGAATACGATGTATTGTTGAGGTGACGAGCATCTATGCATTGTGGTCGAGTCATAGCATGCGAGTGAAATTCCATTTTTGCAAATTTGTAGTCTTAAATCTTGTTATCCATACTTATTGTTGTTATTGAAATTTTGGGAGACTTGTATTCGGTTCTGCCAAGGTTGATAAAATTGTGAATATTGATTCAAGGTTGAGATGTTAAATTGTGAAAGTAATCATTGATGAAATATTGATTTCTTTGTGAAACTTCTCTCTATCTGTTGTTATTGATTCTGTGAATTGTGAGGGAGAGTGTAAAGCACGAAGGGTGATGTCGTGCATGATTTATTAATATTGTGAAGAAGCGTGTAAAGCACGAAGGGTGATGCCGTGCGTGATTTATTTATATGGTGAGGAAGAGTGTAAAGCACGAAGGGTGATGCCGTGCATGAATTATTTATATTGTGAGAAAGAGAGTAAAAGCATGAAGGGTGATGCCGTGCAGTCTTATTTATTATTTGGTGAGGTTGAGAGTAAAAGCATGAAGGGTGATGTCGTGCAGTTTTCCTTGCTGTTTTAATTGCTTAATTCGTTTAAGGATTTCCGGTTTAATTCTGTCTTTTGATTATTCTTAGTCTTTATGTTGTATTCCCCCACTGTATGTTCCCCTCCCATTATTCCTGCGTTATTTCTTTTTTTACTGTTGTTGCCACTAGCATGATTATACTGTTCAGAATATATGTGGGTGTCTTGTTCTAGCCTCGTCACTACTTCGCCGAGGTTAGGCTCGACACTTACCAGTACATGGGGTCGGTTGTACTGATACTGCACTCTGCACTTTCTGTGCAGATTTTGATACCGGTTCAGGTTGATCGAGATTTTGCTATTGGTCCGCTGTCCGGATACTCAAATTAGATTTGTCGGCGTTCATAGACCTTGAAGTGCCCATCTATCTTTTCCGTTCTAGTGTTTCTCTCATTCAGACAGTTGTATTTATTTCAGATTATTACTTGTAGTAAATCCTAGAATGCTCATGAATTGTGACTCCAGATCCGGGTGGTAGTAATTAATACAGTTTTATGATATTCCGCACTTATTATATTTCATCTTAGTTAATTATTGTTAATTACTGAATGGAAATAAGGAATTGGTTAATGATTCTCTAACGTTGTCTTGCCTTGCAAGTGAAATGTTTGGCGCTATCACGGTCACGTCAGTGGGAAATTTCGGGTCGTGACATCGGATATTGATTTGGAGGTCCGTAGGTCATTTCAGCGTCAATTGGCGAAAGTTGGAAATTTGGATGATTTTTGAGAAGTTTGACCGGGAATGGATTTTTTGATATCGAGGCCGGATTCCGATTCTGAAAGTGGGAGTAAGTCCGTAATGTCAATTATGACTTGTGCGTAAAATTTGAGATCAATCGGACTTGATTTGATAAGTTTTGTCGTCGAATGTAGAAGTTTGAAGTTCTAAAGTTCATTAGGCTTGAATTGGGGTGCGATTCGTAGTTTCGATGTTGTTCGATGTGATTTGAGGTCCCAAGCAGGTATGTGTTATGTATTGGGACTGGTTTGTGTGATTAGACGAGGTTCAGATCATTTTCGTTTCATGTTGCATTGCTGTAGGTATGCTGGTTCTGGTTTTTCTGCATCTGCAGAAGAATGAGTACAGATGTGAGTCCACAAATGCAGACAGTTAATCATAGAAGCGCAAGTAGGCTTGGCTGGGGAGGATCGTAGAAGCGAAAATTTAGGCGCATCTGCGGCCCTACAGAAGTGAGGGCCTTGGGCGCAAAAGCGATACGGAGCGCAGAAGCATGTTTGGCTTCGCATCTGCAGTTGCGCAGAAGGGGATGAAGATCCATAGGTGCGAGGGGTCGACTGGCTAGTGGATTCTGCAGAAGCGGAGCTCGTGTCACAGAAGCGACGCCGCAGAAGTGGCTCTTGTATCCACAAAAGTGGAAATGACTGGGCAGAACCCTTTAAGTTCGAGGGTTCGATATTTTCACTCATTTTTCGGATTTTGGAGCTCGGTTTGGGCAACCTTTGAGAGGAATTTCACCACACAACTTGGGGTAAGTGTTCTTGAACCCCTTGTAATTATATTTCATGAATTAATCTTCATTTTTGGGGTATTATTATCGGATCTTCAAGAGAAATTGAAAGAAATATTTATAATTTCATAAAACGTATTTTTGAGTTTTGAATACCGATTCGGAGTCGGATTTGAGTGAAATTAGTATGGTTGAACTCATAATTGGATGGGTTGTCAGATTTTGTGAGTTTTGTTGGGTTCCAAGACGTGGGCCCACTTCCAAATTTTTGAGTGGAGTTGGAAATTATTTAAATTGATTAGTTATGGGTATTAAAACACATATTGATTGAATTGCACATTGTTTGCGTAGTTTTGGATCGACAAGCATCGGTTTGAGGTGTTAGAGTGGCGTTGAAGCCAGCTATGAAACTTCGGAGCGAGGTAAGACTCTTGTCTAACCTTGTAAGAGGGAATTTACCCCATAGGTGAATTAAATCAATGAATGCTTCTAATTGTGGGGGCTGCGTATGCACGAGGTGACTAGAGTCCCTGTGTAGCTACTAATTATGCTTATGTATGGGTAGTTTAGGACCCAAATCATGAATTTCTTATAATATTTGCATCCTTTGTTAATTGAAGTACTTAAATCATATTGCAAATTGTTAGAGAAAATAGTAAAAGACCAAAATTTCACGAACTTGAATTCTTGTGCGAGTTACTCGACCGTTAATAGAAATTGTACATCCTTATGTGTTAGCCTTGTGATAGCTTCTCATTCCAGAGGTTTATAAAGTGTCCTTCTTTCTTATGGAGCGGGACGATCGCCTCGGCAGTATAGATGCATCTATGGATCATGTCGCACGTCCCTCGGCAGTGTACACGTTATTCTAGATCGGGCCGAACGACCTCGGCAGAATCGTGCGTTATACTGCTAGTAGCCGAATATTCACGAGCTAGTTTTTTTTCATCGATGCCTGGCATTTCATGGCATATATTATTTATTTGGTATGGAAACCAGGTATGTTACAAGATATTAAGATATAACACGAGACTGAGAAAAATAATTTATGCTTTAAAAAGGAATAATTGGAAGAATTATGAAATTACAGATTTACTTCACTATTTTCGTATGCTTCATACCTGCTTACGCTTTTATTATATTGCTTTATTGGACTTTTAGTAAGTGTCGATGATGACTTCTCGTCACTACTTCTTTGAGGCTAAACTTGATACTTACTGGGTACGCGTTGATTTATGTACTCATGCTACACTTGTTGCACATTTTGTGCAGGTACATATATGTCTAGTGGTCTTTTAGGCGCAGAGGCGTGGCTATCGTGGGGACTTACGGTGAGCTGCATTCCATGTTACGGTCCGCAGTATATAGAGTCTCCATCAGAGTTATTTACATTCTCCTGTCTAATTTGTATCCTAGACAGATGTTGCATTTTATCATATTCTCTAGTTGATGCTCATGTACTTGTGACACCGGGTTTTGGGGCTTCCTCCAGGTTATTCATTATTGTGGTTCATGCAATTATTTTTATTTACTCCGTAAATTCTATTTTACACTGTTTAATTAAGGGAAATTACGATTTCAAAAATACTAAAATGAGTAATTCAATTGGTAAATTACCGTTGGCTTGCCGGACGGCGGCGTTAGGTGCCCTCACGACCTATAATGAATTTTGGGTCGTGACAGTTACGCATCACTTTATTCCTCCCTGTCGGACTTTTCGACGCGAATCAGGAGTTAATTGAACTCCAAGGCGGGTAGGGGTGCTTATCGGGCAGATCGGACGGATAATTAAGCTTAACGGTTCGGCTTATCGGTTATCGAATTATAAATATAATAATCCGTTAGTCATCCAATAAGATAACGGGCGGAGTGGTATCGTATTTACGATTATTGAGCGATTTATCGGTTAAATAAAATAGAAAATTTTTGAACAATCCTAGTCTTGTGAATACCAAACGGCAAAACCTCATGATGACTAATATGATTGTTAAAACTCGTGATCAGTTTAATTGTTAAAAACTGGGAGCTCAACTATATATCGTTAATAATCGGATTCCGGTGCAAACAGAGGCCAACCAATACAAGAAGACCAACGATGACTAATATGATTGTTGCTGATGTATTTGTCTTATTCCATCTAATTGTGATGACCCGCCATGTCATCATGCCACATAGGTGTTATTTGGCATATATTAAAGTCATGTGGAAGCTTACATAGGAGAAAAACTAGCATTTGTGAAAAGATTCTAGAAAAGTATGGACATTTCCTTTGGAAGACCCTAAATCCCTATGGTTTTGCTAGGAAAGTCTTTGGAATCTTCTAGGCTTGTAGAGAATTATAGAAAAAGCCCTTATCTTGTAAATATTAAGGACTTGTATAACAATTAATATTTACACACTAGCCCTAGGAGACTAGTATATAAAGGGGGCCATTCATTTGTAATTCACCAAGCAAACAATTCAAGTTCTCTCTAATACAAAGCTTCCTTTAACAATTCTCTTGTGTTCTTTCTACCATACTCTTAGTGATCTTGAGTGTAGTAAGGCTGACTTGGCATAGCAAGAACGTGAGCAAGTTGTGCAAGATCGTGAGCGAGTTGTCAAGTGCCGCACATGTACTTGGTTAACGACTAAGGACGTGACAACGTGGTATCAGAGCAAAGGTTGCAACTAAGGGAATGTCGAATGACAGAGAAATTAACGCTACCAACACCTAAGCCAACGTCATCCAAGATGCTGCTGGCAAGAGTGGCCGTAACAAAAGAGGAATGCCACCAATAAGAGCCAGGAGGTTCCACCCGAGGTTGTGTCAAACGAAGGGCTGAGGCGAGCGAGGATGAAGTGGAGGTCCTGCCCGAGGACGTCTCGCTCAATAAAGAGTGGGTGATGAAGATGAACGTGGGGATGGATGCTGTGCAGATCATTGGCCAACGCTTCGGGAAGGTGGAAGGCACCCTTAGCGTTCTTGAGGGGCACACTCTTGAAGAGATTGAGAGTATCCACAATGACTTGGAGGGACGTACACAGACTGAGATGGAACTAAGGCAAACCATCACTGCCTTAGAGTGCAGACTCATGGAGGCTTTGAGTACTATCGATGCTATAAAGGCAAAGATAGAGTCACTCGAGAAGCATGTTAGTGCTGGCGTGACCGAGGCAACCAGCAATGTTGTGGTGACAAGGGAGGCCAAGATCGACGCTCCCAAACCCCCGGTGTTCAAAGGTGTCCGTGACACACAAGAAGTGAAAAACTTCCTTTGGCACTTGGAGAACTACTTCACGCATGACAAAATGAGGGACGATGAGGCCATGATCAACACTGCAGTGTTGTACCTATTAGAGACTGCCATGCTATGGTGGAGAAGGAAGATGGCCGATATGGATAAAGGTCTATGTACTATTAGCATGTAGGATCAGTTCAAACCCGAGTTCAAGAGACAGTTATTTCCAAATTATGTCTTGTACGAGGTGAGGCGCAAGCTTAGGGAGTTGAAGAAATCAGGGAGCATACGTGTCAATGTCAAGGAGTTCACTACCCTTATGCTTCAAATCCCCAACCTGACCAATGATGACTTGTTGTTCCACTTCATGGACAAGTTGCAAAATTGGGCTAAGCAAGAGTTGCAATGCCGTCAAGTCGTGGATATAGACCAAGCCATAGTGGAGGCTGAATCATTGATGGATTTCAGGAATGACAAGCATGAAAAAGGCAAAGGCAAAGAAACAAAGTTTAACAATGTCAAAGGTTGGGGAGACCATGGCAAAGGCAAGGAGATACAACAACAATACTACAAGACTCAAGATTCAAAAAAGTAGAGTGGCTGTCAGGGCTACGCCGAGAAGAAGGCGCAAGCCTAAAAGAATGGATGTTACATATGCGGAGGGTCACACAGCTTCAGGAATTGTCCCGACCTAAAGAGCCTCAGTGCCATGGTCCGTGAACGGAAGGAGCAGCCACAAGGAGAGAGTTTGGGAACCACATTGTTGGGTATGATCAGATTATGTGGTGCTGTCACGAAGCAAGGTATCCAACCTACCGAAAATGGCAATCAGTATGTCGAACTCACCATCAACAATGAACTTGCTCGTGCAATGGTGGACACTGGAGCAACTCATAATTTCTTGACTGAGGCTTCCGCAAAGAGACTAGAATTGAAGCTTGCTCCAACCAACTCTCGCATCAAGACTGTGAATGCCGAGGTACAGAATGCTCATGGGGTAGCTAATGGAGTTAGTGTCAAATTGGAAACTTGTAAAGGTATGACAAACTTTACCGTAACTGCTATGGATATCTTTGACATCATATTGGGGCAAGAGTTCTTTAGACATTGTCATAATTTGATCAACCCCTACCTCTAACATCTCTTGGTTATGGAGCAAGAAGGAGCTTGCATGGTACTTACAGTGACTATGCCACACGGACAGATCTAAGCACAACTCTCAGCTATGCAGGTTGTCAAGGGGATCAAGAAGGGGGAACCGATGTTCGTGGCAATCATCGCAAGTCTTGGAGGAAGACAAGAGTTTTCAAGAGACACCGCCGCCTTACATAGAGAAGGTTCTTGAGGAAAACAAAGACGTCATGCCCGAGGAGTTGCCTAAGCACTTGCCGCCTAGGCAAGAGGTGGATCACAAGATTGAGTTGGAGCCGGGGGCTAAGCCACCCGCATTTGCTCCATATCATATGGCACCGCCTGAGCTAGAGGAGCTCAGGAAACAATTGAAAGAGTTGCTAGATGCTGGTCACATTCGCCCATCAAAGGCACCTTTCGATGCACCAGTATTGTACCATAAAAAGAAGGATGGATCGATGCGCTTGTGCATAGAATACCGAGCACATAATAAGGTCACAGTAAAGAATAAGTATCCGATCCCCCTCATTACTGACTTGTTCGATAGACTTGGGCAAGCCAAGTACTTTACCAAGGTGAATCTTCACAAGGGCTACTACCAGGTTCGTATTGCAGAAGGGGATGAACCAAAGACAACATATGTGACGATATATGGAGCCTTAGAGTGGTTGGTGATGCCCTTCAGCTTAACCAATGCACCGGCCACATTTTGCACCCTTATGAACAAGATTTTTCATCCATACCTTGATCAATTCGTGGCAGTCTACCTAGACGACATAGTCATCTACAAAAACACCTTGGAGGAGAATATGGATCACTTAAGGAAGGTTCTCCAAGTCTTGCGGAAGAACGAGCTATACATCAAGAGGGGGAAATGTGAGTTTGCGCAATCAAAGGTGCACTTCTTAGACCACGTTATTGGTAATGGCGAGCTACGTATGGACGAGGCTAAGGTACGTGCTATCCAGGAGTGGGAGGAATCTATAAAGGTAATTGTGTTGAGATCCTTCCTTGGCCTTGTTAACTACTATCGTTGGTTCATCATTGGCTATTCAACAAAGGCCGCACCATTGACTGAGTTGCTAAATAAGAACAAGCCATGGGTTTGGACGGAGCATTGTCAAAAGGTGTTTGAAGACCTCAAGGCAGTTGTAACAGAAGAGCCAGTCTTGGCATTACCTAACTTTTCCAAGATATTTGAGGTGCATACAGATGCCTCAAATTTTGCCATTGGGGATGTCTTGATGCAGGATAAGTATCCCATAGCATTTGAGAGCCTCAAGTTAAATATGACAAAGCGGCGTTACATAGTGCAAGAGAAGGATATGACTGCTATTGTGCATTGCCTTCGTACATGGCGACATTATTTGCTAGGGTCGAGGTTCGTGGTGAAGACCGACAATGTAGCTACTAGTTACTTTCAGACGCAGAAGAAGCTCACACCATAACAGGCTCGGTGGCAGGATTTCTTGACTGAATCTGATTATGTGCTTGAGTATAAGTCGGGCAAAGGTAAAGTTGTAGCTGATGCCTTGAATCGGAAAGCCGAGCTTGCTGCAATCACATCAACAAGATGGGACATTTGTAAGGCTATAAAAGAAGGCATGCAACATTATCCACCAGCCAAATAACTTATCGAGTTAGCCAACCAGGGCAATACGAGACATTTTTCGGTCGAAGACGGCCTACTACTTACCACAGGTCGGTGGGTCTACGTGCCTAAGTTTGGAGACATTAGACAGCGGATCATAAGGGAGAGTCATGACACAATGCGGGCTGGTCATCCAGGCCAACGTCGCATTAGGGCCTTGGTTGAGTTAGTCTACTATTGGGCACACATGCGAGATGACATAGAGTGTTATGTTCAGACTTGTCTTGTCTGTCAACAGGACAAGGTTGAGAAACAAAAACCAGGAGGACTTTTGGAGCCACTACCTGTTGCAGAACGTCCATGGGAGAGCGTGACTATGGACTTTATGACTTGCCTACCGAAGTCCAACGATTATGGTACTATTATGGTGGTGGTGGATAGGTTTTCCAAATATTCCACCTTCATGCCCGCCTCACTAGGTTGCACTGCTAAGGAAGCCGCCAAGTTATTCTTTAAGAATGTGGTGAAGTATTGGGGCTTACCGAGGCATATTATCAATGATCCAGACCCACGTATTACTGGGAACTTTTGGAGAGAGTTATTTGACATACTTGGCACGGAACTGCACTTTTTCACTAGTTTCCACTCAGAGATAGATGGACAAACGGAACGGGTCAATGCCTTACTAGAATGCTACTTAAGGCATTATGTAAGCGCGCATCAAAAAGATTGGGGAAGGCTCCTAGGCATCGCCCAATTCTCTTATAACTTACAGTTGAATGAGTCCACGGGGCGGACACCATTTGAGCTAGCCACAGGCCAACAACAACAAACTCCACATTCATTACCATCCGCATTCGAGGGAAAGAGTTTGGGGGCTTATCATAAGGCGAAAGGATGGGAGGAGCAGCTTCACACTGCTATGTCCTACTTGGATAGGGCAGCTAAGAAGATGAAGAAGTTTATGGGCCGTAAGCAGCGTCCCACGGACTATAGAGTTGGGGACATGGTCATGGTGAAGTTTAACCCAAGACAGTTCAAGGCACTACGGGGCATGCATCAGAATCTGATTCAAAAGTATGAGGGGCCATTTAAAATAATCACCAAGGTAGGCAAGATCTCGTACAAGATTGACATGTCATCGTATCTTAAGATCTACCATGTCTTCCATGCCAGCATGCTTAAGCCATATCATGAAGATAGAGATGATCCGAGTAGGGGCCAATCAAGTCGAGCGCCTATGACTATCACCTCCTCGCATTAAAAAGGAGATTGAGGCTATCATGGATTACCAGGCAAGGCGAAAACAAGGGAAAAAAGCCATCGCTATGTTCCTCGTCCATTGGAAAGGGCAATCACCGGAGGAAGCTACATGGGAATGATATGAAGACTTATGGTAATTCAAAGATAAGATCCGAGAGTTTATGCAGCAGCATTGCGAAGCGGTCATCGCAACATTAGGTGGGGGAGAGTGTGATGACCCGCCATGTCATCATGCCACATAGGTATCATTTGGCATATATTAAAGCTATGTGGAAGCTTACATAGGAGGAAGGCTAGCATTTTGAGAAGATTCTAGAAAAGTATGGACATTTCCTTTTAAAGACCCTAAATCCCTATGGATTTGCTAGGAAATTCCTTGAAATCTTCTAGGCTTGTAGAGAATTATAGAGAAAGCCCTTATCTTGTAAATATTAAGGACTTGTGTAACAATTAATATTTACACACTAGCCCTAGGAGACTAGTATATAAAGGGGGCCATTCATTTGTTATTCACCAAGCAAACAATTCAAGTTCTCTCTAATACAAAGCTTCCTTTAACAATTCTCTTATGTTCTTTCTACCATTCTCTTAGCGATCTTGAGTGTAGTAAGGTTGACTTATCATAGCAAGAATATGAGCAAGTTGTACAAGATCGTGAGCGAGTTGTTAAGTGCCGCATGTGTACTTAGTTAACGACTAAGGACATGACATAATTGTTACTAAACTAGGAATCTTGTCTGTTGTTACTAAATTAGGGGGAGTTGTGATAACTGGATTAGTGGGAGTCTAGGTGCATTATGAGGAACGCGTATTACATAGATTTGGATCATTCTCAAATACTGATGTAGGAAATTGCTCAAGCGACTGCGGGTATTCCTCCCCAAAGCTTCAAATTGTTTAAATATTCAATAATGTAACACCGCTAAGTGAAATTAGCGACATTGCGTAGGAGAAGTGTTTCTCTGTGATGACCTAATATGTTATTTTTTATTTTAAATATTTATTTCTGTGTTCTGAAACCTCAAAAATCACTATTCAGCATTTCTCAACTTTTGTGCGCAGTCCGTAAAATATTCCGGAAAGTTTTTATGTGAAAAATGGATTAAAATGTGAAATAGAGCTTTAAAACTCAATTAAGTTGACTTTGGTCAACATTTTGAGTAAACATACTCGGATCAGTGTTTTGACAGCTCCGGTAGGTCCGTATCATGATTTGGGTCTTAGGCGTATGCCCGGAATTGAATTCGGAGGTTTCTAGCTCAAATTATCGCCATTTAACAAAAACTAGAAATCTAAAGGCTAAAAATTTCCAAAATTTGACCGCGGAGTTGACTTTATTGATATCAGGGTCGGAATTCGATTTTTAAAATTGAAATAGGTCCGTTATATCATTTATGACTTGTATGCAAAATTTGAGGTAAATCGGACTTGATTTGATAGGTTTCAGCGTTGAATGGAGAAGTTAAAAGTTCTTAGTTTCATTAGGCTTGAATTGGGGTATGATTCATGATTTTAGCATTGTTTAATGTGATTTGAGATTGCAACTAAGTTTGTATGATGTTTTAGGACTGGTTGGTGTATTTGGTTGAGGTCCCGGGGACCTCGGGTGAGTTACAAATGGCTAACTGATGTTTTGCTATAATTTCATATTTTTAGCGCATTACTTACCTTACATTTTGGGGGTTTAATGCTAAACTATACTATATTTATGCTTAATTGAGTTTATTTTATGTGTAGGTACGTTGAAGACGAAATTATGAGAAAAGTAGAGATTTTATGTGTATTTTATGTACTACAAGAATGGCTTGTGATTATTTGATGATGGAAAATATTATGATATCATGATTAGATAATGATTGAAGACAAAATTGTTAAAGAATAATGTGTGCAAATTGACGTGAGATGAAATTGGAAAGCAAAGGAAAGAACTGAGAATGTTAGGCATTGAGTGCTAACAAAAGACCTCAAAATTAAATTGAAACAAAGAAGCATCAGGCAAAGCGAACCAATAAGCTCGCGTTAGAGCAGGCGAAGCGAGGGATTTTGCTCACGACAGAGCTCGCGTCGCACGGTCTATAGCGAGGGTTTTCCGGGTTTTAAAGCCCTTTTTGTTTCCTTTTTGGTTTTGGACTTTGTTATTTCGTCTAGGCTTTTTCCCTACACATATAAATAATCATTAAACACCATTTTTAGAGGAGTTTTTGCGACCAGAGGCAAGAACGTCACGTGGAACAACTTTTGGAGGAGAAAATCATCGAGTTCTTCATTGCTTTATATTTTCTTTGTAACTTGTTTATGCAAAATACTTGGAAAATTATTACTACGAACATGAGTGGCTAAGCACTCTAGTTCTAGAGTTGTGGTTGATATGATTATTAACGTTTATTAATTACATCTTCGTTAATTCAGATTATCATCTTGTGGTTGTTTCTTTAATTCTAGTTTTAACTTGTGAATTGTTGTAGCTACCAATTCACCCTACCATCTATGCTATGCTTGGGAAAGATGTGTTTAGATTAGAGTAGAATCAGAGAGAACTTGTTTCTGAACCCGTGGCTCGGGGAACGATTTCGCGGTTAGGATAGGAATATACCTAACAGTCTTGCTTAATTGAATATCGTATTATACTCGTTCATGATAGACTAAATGCCATAGGAATATAGGATTGATATATCGTGGATAGGCGAGTAGTATTGTGGGAACATGCTATTCATATAAACGATCCAGTCAATTAGCAACCATAGATAATCTGGGTTAACAATTGCGATTATTGAACTTAATAGGATTGATAAATCAACTACAGCCCTGGAATCTTCATCTCCTCTGAATTACAATCTCATCATACACATTTGCATTCTTGATAAATTAGTTGTTACTTGTTTAATTTCCGCAATAGTATATTAATAGAAAAACATCACTCTTGATTATCTTGGACAATTAGCTGATTTTAGTTTTCTTAGTTAACAATTGATCTAAGTCTCTGTGGGTTCGACATTCGACTTTCGAGTCACTTTATTACTTGACGGTCACGTATACTTGCATGTACTTGGGGAACCGACAAGTTTTTAGCATCGTTGCTGGGGACTTAGTTATTGATTGTTTAGTTAAGTCAAGCTTTTTTTCGTTATTTGTTCAAGTTTTAATTTTTAGTTTGCTTTATTTATGATAATGCAGGCTCTTCTCTTGAATGCGGAGGAGTAGAAGCGCAAACAATCTCCTTCCTCTTGATCCTGAAATCGAATGAACACTTTATAGAGTGAGGAGGGATGTCGAAGCTAAAACTAGAATTGAAAGAGAGTTGGACATCGTAGTTCAACCACAACCAATAGAGATGGCGGGTAATGAAGAGCGTCCGGTGATAGAGACTGTAAGGCCTAATCTGGCTTTTATGACTCAGGAGATTGTGAAGCCTGATATTACGAGTCACTTTGAACTCAAACAGTACATGGTACAACTGATTCAATCCACAGGGCAATATGTGGGTCTATCTCATGAAGACCCGCAGAGGCATATTCAAAACTTCCTGAAAATTATACACTTACAAATTATCCGAACGTTTCTAAGGACTATGTCAGACTGACACTTTTTCCCTTTTCACTAATGGTGGAAGCTAAGGAATGGTTACAAAAGGAGCCCACGAACTCAATCCACAATTGGGATGATCTAGCAAGGAAATTCTTAATCAATTTTTTTCCCACGAAGAAGACAAAGTCGCTGAGGAGCCAGATTCTTGGGTTTCAACAACGAGATGGTGAGACTCTTCAACAAGCTTGGGAAAGATACAAGAAGCTACTCAGAGACTGCCCACACCATTGTCGGACTGATGAGGTGTTGGGTCACACTTTCGTTGATGGGTTGGACGAGCCATCAAAGATGAATCTTGACTCAGCATATAGGGGTAGTTGCATGGCAAGACCGTATAGTGAGATCCAGATCCTGCTAAACAATTTCACTGCTAATGATAATAATTGGCAAGGAGATGGGGAACCACGAAGAGTACTTAAACAAAAGGCAGCAGGTGTGGTCGAGCTTGATGATTTCTCAGCAATGAGGGCAGATATAGCGAGATTGGCGAATCAGATGAATAAAATGACAATGCACCACACACAACAGATGCAACATGTGCATTAGATGTCTACTTGCTGCGAGTTATGTGGTGAAGGTCACACAAGTGACATATGTCCCGTGAATCCTGAATCAATCTACTACGTGGGGTAACAAGCTACAGGGACGATGAATCAACATGCTCAATATGGTAACACATACAATCTGAACTGGAGGAATCATCCTAACTTCTCTTGGGGTGGAAATCAGAATATCAGACCTCAAGCGAATTACAATCATCCACCTCAACCTCTACAGCAAGCAGAGGAGAGTTTGACTGACATGATGAAAAAACTCTTGATAGAAAATCAGAAAGTTATGGCTGAGAATCAACAAGTTAGGTCTGAGAATCAACAATTGCACACAAAATTCAGAAACCTAGAGAGGCAGTTTGGGCAAATGGCTAACAATCAGAATACTAGACCTGCTGGAGCTCTTCCAAGCTATACAGAGAAAAATCCTCAAGTCAATGCAGTGACGCTGAGAAATGGGAGAGAGTTGGTAGAGGTGCGTAAGAAGAAAAAAGAGCAGTCTGGGCTCGAATAAGAAAGAGTGCCAAAACCTGTAGAGGTAGATGAGAGAAACAAAAAAGAGGGTGTAATTGAGGACATCTTGCTGCAGATTGGGAAGTTTATTTTTCCTGCAGATTTTATCATCCTAGATTACATGGCTGATGAGTTAGTTCCTATCATCTTGGGATGACCTCTTTTGGTCACTGGAGATTCAATTAATGAAAGTCTGAGAAGGTAAGATGATCCCGAGGGTGGACAATGAAGAAGCAGTCTTTCAATGTATATCGAGCCATTCAGTTGCCTCATTATTACGAGGACTTGGCCATGATTTTGATGGTGGAGATAAATGAACTAGCCGTAGAGCCAAGTGCGTTTAAAGAAGATGCACTAGAAAAGGCATTGATGTTGTTCAATCACTTGGAACTTGAAGAAGAGGTTGAGGAGATTTTGCAAATTCTTGATGCATCGTGCGAATACATACTAGAAAGAACCCAATTTGAGCCTCTGGATAGGCCAATTGGCCTGCCTCCTAAACCCTCAGTTGAGGAGGCCCCAAAATTAGAACTTAAACGCTTACCTTCTCATCTTCATTATGCATATTTGGGAAATTCTAACACTTTACCTGTGATTGTTTCTTCTCGTTTGTCTAAATTACAGGAAGAAAAGATATTAAGGGTGCTGAGGGAGCACAAGCATGCCATTGGTTGGACAATGTCTGATATGAAAGGTATTAGCCTTGCATTTTTCATGCACAAAATATTCATGGAGGAGGGACACAAGCCTAGCGTGGAGCATCAACGCCGCCTAAATCCAATCATGAAAGAGGTGGTAAGAAAAGAAGTAATTAAGTTGCTTGACGCAGGTATAGTATTTCCTATCTCCGATAGCAAGTGGGTAAGCCCTGTTCAATGTGTACCTAAAGGGGGGTATGACTGTTGTAGTAAATGAACAAAATGAATTAATCCAACTAGGACGGTGACTGGTTGGCGAATATGCATAGACTATAGGAAGTTGAATAATGCTACACGAAAAGATCACTTCCCTCTCCCCTACATTAATCAAATGCTTGACAGGTTAGCTGGACAGGAATACTATTGTTTCCTTGACGGCTATTCGGGGTATAATGAAATTGCTATTGCCCTGGAAGATTAAAAAAAGACCACTTTTACATGCCCTTATGGCACTTATGCATTTAAGAAAATGCCATTCAGGTTGTATAATGCACATGCAACTTTTCAAAGGTGTATGATGGCTATTTTCACCGATATGGTGGAATGGTTTGTGGAGGTTTTTTTGGATGATTTTTCTGTGTTTGGTCCTTCTTTTGATGAATGCTTGACCAATTTTGCTAAAGTGCTTGCCAGGTGTGAGGAGACTAATCTGGTGCTAAATTGGGAAAAGTGCCATTTTCTGGTACGTGAAGGTATAGTGCTGGGTCACAAAATGTCCAAAGATGGACTAAAAGTTGACAGGGTTAAGGTGGAAGCAATTGAAAATTTGCCACCACCGATTTTAGTGAAAGGAGTTAAGAGTGTTCTAGGACATGAAGGTTTTTATCGCCGATTTATAAAGGATTTCTCAAACATTTCTTCTCCTTTAAAAGCAATTGACGATGCTTGTCTAAAAGCATTCGAGGAGCTGAAAAAGAAGTTAGTGAGTGCACCAATCATGGTGGCTCCTGACTGGAACGAGTCATCTGAACTGATGTGTGATGCCAGTGATGGTGCAATTGGGGCCGTATTGGGCCAGTGGAGGAGAAAAATATTTTACTCCATTTACTATACAAGCAAGACTCTCACTCCCGCTCAAATAAATTATATTGTGACAGAAAAGGAGTTTCTTGCTGTAGTGTGGGCGGTCGATAAATTTCGGGCCTATTTGGTTGGCACCAAAGTCGTCATCTAAAAAAACCATGCAGCCATCATGTATTTGTTTGAAAAGAAAGATGCTAAACCAAGGCTGATCCGTTGGGTTTTACTTTTTCAGGAATTTGATTTGTAGATCCGAGACCGTAAAGGAATAGAGAATCAAGTGGCTAATTACTTATCCAGGTTAGAAACTCGAAATCATGTAGCTGAGGAAGATGTCATCAAGGAAACATTCTCGGATGAGCAATTGTTGGCCATTACTGCTGGGTAGGTGCCTTGGTATGCAGATTTTGTGAACTATTTGGCAAGTGGAGAGATGCCGCCTGATCTTGAACCATATGCTAAAAAGAAGTTCTTGCGAGATGTGAGGTCATATGTGTGGGATGAGTCATTTATGTTCAAATCTTGTATTGATCAGTTAATGAGAAGATGTGCGCCCGAATCTGAAATAAATGCTATGTTACATGACTGTCATGCGTCGCCTTATGGTGGTCATCATGCGGGTGAAAAAAAAACAACTAAGTTATTGCAATCAGGTTTCTATTGGCCAAGGGTGTTTAAAGACGCCCATGAGTTCGTGAGGAGATGTGATAGGTGCCAGAGAACAAGAATAATTACGAAAAGGCATGAGATGCCATTGCACGGTATTATGGAGGTTGAAATTTTTGATGTTTGGGGAATTGATTTTATGGGTCTGTTTCCCTCGTCTAGTGGGTGTAGGTATATTTTGGTGGCCATTGACTATGTGTCAAAGTAGGTGGAGGCCATAGCTCTTCCTACCAATGATGCCAAGATTGTGGTCAAGTTTGTAAAAAATCATATCTTTACAAGGTTCGGCACTCCGAGAGTGATGATAAGTGATGGGGGAACCTATTTCTATAACAAGCTCTTGGACAATGTCTTAGCCTAATATGGGGTCAAACATAAGGTTGCGACTGCTTACCATCCTCAGACTAGTGGACAAGTTGAAGTGTCAAATAGAGAGATAAATCAGATTCTGGAGAAGACGGTTAGTGCAAGTAGGAAAGATTGGGCTGCAAAGCTTGATGATGCTCTATGAGCATACCGGACTGCCTACAAAATTCCAATCGAAACCTCCCCTTACAAGCTAGTTTATGGGAAGGCATGCCATTTACCGGTGGAACTTCAGCACAAGGCCTATGGGGCGATAAAGAAGCTGAACTTTGATGTAGAATTAGTGGGTAGAAAACGGTTGATGCAATTGAACGAGCTTGATAAGTTTTGCTTGCACGCATATGAAATGCCAAGATATATAAAGAAAAGACCAAGCGCTGGCATGATAAGCATATCCACCATCACGAGTTTGAACCGGGCCAATTGGATCTCTTATTCAATTCAAGATTGAGATTCATTCCGGGGAAGCTCAAATTGAGATGGTCGGGCCCGCTTGAGGTAGTGAGAGTCACTCCACGTGGTGCAATTAAGTTGCGCGTCTTAGGCGGCAGGAGAACTTTTTTAGTGAACGGACAAAGAGTAAAGCACTATTATGGGGGATACTTTGATTGTCAGAAGTCAAAGGTGTTACTTGCCAATGATTAGACGAGACTCTGTGTCGTGCCGCGACGTTAAATCAGGCGCTTGTTGGGAGGCAACCCATTTTTACTTCTTTCTTTTATTTTTATTTTTATCTTATTATTGCTGTAGTGTTTGTTTTTGTTTTGTAGGAGTATAAGCATAGGAAGCAAAGCCATTGGAAGAGTGCAAAAGCGAGCTAGATGGTCAGAACTAAGTGCGGGGTGCCCACACAAAGGACCATGCCTGGGGGGAAGTCTCAGTACCCCGTGAGCCGCTATTGCTTCGGCCTTTTGGCCTTTCAGGGAATTTTTTTATCCACCCTCGTTATTGTTTTGCTTTATTTGTGCATTGGGGACACTTCACTCTTTTATGTGTGGGGTGGGAGAATTCTATAGATAATTAGTAGTAGGATGTTATAAAAATATTAACTTCTTATTTTTGTTATCGTAGTTGTGTAGTGTTTTAGTATTTTAGTAGCTATGAAAAAAAATCGAAAAAAAAGTAGAAACATTGGACTTTTCCCGACGATGGATCTCCTAGACAGGTTTCTTGACAGATTTATGTCTAAGGAAAAAAGACAAAAAGATTTTCTTTGTATGTAGTGTAGTAATTCCCCCTTGGTTTTTCTTTGTGCCGCGATTCTTTTTCAAGGGTTTTGTTGGAACCGGGTGTAGTTAGTTTAATTATTTTAGGAGTAGGAGCCATTGTGAAATAAATTGAATTGAAGCAATATCTCTTGACTTTGTTATGCCTTGAGAATAGTGAGTACTTTGGTTGTGATGCTTAGGCTCAGTTTTTGACTCTTGTATAAGTACCTTAAACTGTATAATCTTAAATTTGCTTAACTGCTTTGACTAAAGTGTCTTGATGAATCCAATCCTGAGTGAGTTATGTGCCATGTGTGTGGGAGGCTTGTGTGTTATTTTGTGCATTGCATTTGATGTCTAGAACTTGCCCCGTGTATTTGCAAATCGAAATAGTAGTTTTGTTCAGTCTTGAAAGTGATATAGGCGTTTCTTTGTTGAGCCAGATATATATATAGTTTACCCGCCTAATTGTTATGTAACATAGTGAAACCCTTTGAGCATGTAATCCTATTTCTTTGGCAACCACATTACAAGCCTTACCTATTTATTTGAATTAACCATTTATTTGAACCTTTTAACCTCTCATGAGCACTCGAATTGTAATGAACTTTGTAAAAGTTAAAGTGTGAGGAGGCTGGTTTGGCTTTTGGGTGGAATTAATGAACTAAGGAGAAAGGTGCACTGTTTTAAAAAGTAAGAGCCACTTGAATTGAGAAAGAAAAGAAAAATATAGTTGAATTGATGTGAAAAATATTCCTCGATAGTTGTGACTCTTGATGTAATTGTGCTTAAAGAAGTATGGAGTTAATATACATTGATGTGAAGGTGGAGTTATGGTTTGACATAAGTATGAGGTTAAATGTTAAAGTGTATGTACTAAAGTGTTTAGGGAGGTCTAGTCACTCTTATATCCAAATGTATCCTACCCAACCCACAGCCTACATTACAACCAATTAAAGTCCTTCTTGATCCTAGACTGAATGAGCTCGATTAGTAGAGTAGTACACTACGGGCAAGCCTATGGTGCATATGAATGTTATTTCTGAGAGTAAGTGAATTCTTCCTATCTTGAGTCCTAATTATTCTTAAATTTTATTGTGTGTGGAACTAATCTCTTTTGTTGTGTGAGGGCACTTGATTCACGAAGGAAAGGTAATGTCATTGACCTCTATGTTAGAGTAAGTGAGTGAGTTGTGAATAATGCATGGTACTTGCGAGTCAAATCTTTAGGTGAAGATGTTACACCCTTGTGCTTAGTCTATTTTAAAGATTCTTGGTGTGATGAGTTAGGAGAATTGTTTAAAAAGGTTGTGTCTATATAAAATGTAGTTTGATTGCTCGAGGACGAGCAATGTTTAAGTGTGGGGTAGTAATGTTTGGTTATAATTCCATATTTTTAGTGCATTAATTACCTTACATTTTAGGGCTTTAATACTAAACTATATTATATTTATGCTTAATTGAGTTTATTTTATGTGTAGGTACATTGAAGATGAAATTGGGAGAAAAATAGAGATTTTATGTGTATTTTATGCACTACAAGATTGGCTTGTGATTATTTGATGATGGAAAATATTATGACATCATGATTAGATAATGATTGAAGACAAAATTGTTAAAGGATAATGTGTGCAAATTGACGTGAGATGAAATTAGAATGCAAAGGAAAGAAATGAGAGTGTTAGGCAACTAGCACTAACAAAAGACCTCAAAATTGAATTGAACCAGAGAAGCATCAAGCGAAGCGAGGCAACAAGCTCGCATTAGAGAAGGCGAAGCGAGGGATTTTGCTCGCGATAGAGCTCGTGTCACCAGGGTTGTAGCGAGGTGGAGCATGCGACATAGCTCACAGCGCGAGGCTTACAGCGAGGTTCATTGGGCGGTAGAGCTCGCGCCATAGCAAGGGTGTTCCGGGTTTTAAAGCCTATTTTGTCTCCTTCTTATTTTTGGACTTGGTTATTTCGTCTAGACTTTTTCCCTACACATATAAATAGTCATTAAACACCATTTTAAAGGAGTTTTTGCGATCGGAGGCAAGAACATCACGTGGAACAACTTTTGGAGGAGAAAATCATCGAGTTCTTCATTCCTTTATCTTTTCTTTGTAATTTGTTTATGCAAAATACTTGGAAAATTGTTACTACGAACATGAGTGGCTAAGCACTCTAGTTCTAGGGTTGTGGTTGACACGATTATTAACGTTTATTAATTACATCTTCGTTAATTCGGATTATCATCTTGTGGTTGTTTATTTAATTCTAGTTTTAACTTGTGAATTGTTGTAGCTACCAATTCACCCTACTATCTATGCTATGCTTGGGAAAGCTGTGTTTAGATTAGAGTATAATTAGAGAGAGCTTGTTTCTGAACCCGTGGCTCGGGGGACGATTTCGCGGTTTGGATAGGAATATTCCTAACAGTCTTGCTTAATTGAATACCGTATTATATTCGTTCATGATAGACTAAATGCCATAGGAAGATAGGATTGATATATCGTGGATAGGCGAGTAGTATTGTGGGAACATGCTATTCATATAAACGATCTAGTCAATTAGCAACCATAGATAATCTTGATTAACAATTGCGATTATTGAACTTAATAGGATTGATAAACCAACCACAGCCCTGGAATCTTCATCTCCCCTGAATTACAATCTCATCATACACATTTGCATTCTTGATAAATTATATGTCACTTGTTTAATTTCCGCAATAGTATATTAATAGAAAAACATCACTCTGGATTATCTTGGATAATTAGCTGATTTTAGTTTGCTTAGTTAACAATTGATCTAAGTCTCTGTGGGTTCGACATCTGACTTTTGAGTCACTTTGTTACTTGACGGCTACGTATACTTGCGTGTACTTGGGGAACCAACACTAACGGATCAAAATTTGGACTTAAACAACTGCTAGAAATTTTAGCCTTTTGGTGCAATCGTACTTGCAAAATTTAGCTCGCAGGTTTTGGTTGAGGCCGAGGTTGCGACCAGGCATGAGTTGAGGCCAAGGTCGTATAAGTGAGCAGATGGTCCGAGGTCGCAACCAGGCATGAGTTGACGCCGAGGTCACAGAAGCGAGCAAATGGTCCGAGGTCGCGACTAGGCATGAGTTGAGGTTGAGGTTGCAGAAACGAGCAGATAGTCCGAGGTCGCGACCAGGCATGTGTCGAGGCTGAGGTCGCAGAAGCGACCAGACATGTGTTGAGGCCGAGGTCGCAGATGTAACTGCTTGACCACAGAAATGGCTAAATTAGTCGCAGGTGCAAAAAGCCCTGAGCAGAACATATAAATTCAGGGGTTGACCATTTTTACCCATTTTTGGATTTTAAGAGCTCGGGTGAGGTGATTTTCAGGAGATATTTCAAGAAAAATATTGGGGTAAGTGTTCCTTATCATATATTGATTATAATTCATGATTCCATACTAATTTACATCATGAATCCGTGAATTTATGGAAGAAAAATCAGATTTTTATAGAATCTTCTAAAAACGAAATCTAAGATTTGAAGGTCCATTTGACATCAGAATTTGATAATTTTTATATTGTTGAACTCGTATCGGAATGGATGTTTGGTTTTCATGTGTTTTTTAGGGATTCGAGACGTGGGTTCCATTGTCGATTTTTAAAATTAATTTCGGATTTTAATCCAGAAAATTAGTAAATTCATATGGAATTAATACCTACGATTCGTGTTGAATATATTGAATTGTTTGTGACTAGATTTGAAGCTTTTGGACACGAATTCGCGAAGAAAAGGTGTATTAGAATCTTGAGTTGGTTGCAAAATCGAGGTAAGTGTCATGGTTAACCTTGACTTGAGGGAGTAGGATTTATTTGTCTATTTGCTACGTGATTTAACGTGCGGGTAAAACGTATATGTGAGGTGAGGAGTACTTATGCGTTGTGGTTGAGTCAAATAATGCACGAGTAATTTGTTTCATTTTGAATAATTTCTTATTTAATTAAGATAATCCTGCGTAATTATTATTGATTATTTGATCATTATTCATGAAATTGTTATTGATTTAATTATTGTTGAATATGGTGAGAAAGAGTGTGAAAGCATGAAGGGTGTTGCCGTTCCATTTATATTATTTATAAGAAAAAGTGTAAAAGCACGAAGGGTGATGCCGTGCCATTTTCAGAGAGTGTAAACGCACGAAGGGTGATGACGTGCCATTTTCAGAGAGTGTAAAAGCACGAAGGGTGATGCCATGACAAAAGAGAGTTAAAGCATGAAGGGTGATGCCGTGCTAATTGTTGTTAATTATTTATCGAATTATTGAAGGAATGTGACTAAAGCACGAAGGGTGGTGCCGTGTCATTTTCATTTTATCAATTGCTCATTTTATTGTTGAGGAATTAATTGGCTGCTAAGTGATACTTATCCCACTGAAATTATCATATCAAACTCTTTTGCATGTTCCCTCCCAAATTTTAAATTGTTATTTATTGTATTATTGTTGCTTCGTATTTGTATATACTTGTACAGGTTGTTTACGTACGTGTTTTGTCATAGCCTCATCACTAATTCGTTGAGGTTAGGCTCGACACTTACGGAATACATGGGGTCGGTTGTACTCATACTACACTTTGCACTTCTTGTGCAGATTTTGGAGTTGGTCCCAACGGTGTACATAAACTTGCTCGAATTCAGCTACAAGAGGAGACTTGAGGTATAACTGTATAGTGTCCGCAGTTCTGAAGTCCCCTTCTATCTTATCTTAGATGTGTATTATTCTAGTAGCTCATGCCCTTGTGACACCAGATTCGGGGATTTATTTGGATAATTCATTTGTTATGGTTTTCCGCACTTTATTTCAGTAATGGACTTTTGTTTAATTTAATTTGTTTAAAAATGGCTAAGATTATTATAATGTTGGCTTTCCTAGCAAGTGAAATGTTAGGCGCCATCACGGTCCTGAAGGTCAAAATTTCGGGTCGTGACAAGTTGGTATCAGAGCACTAGGTTACTAGGTCTCATGAGTCACAAGCAAGCTTAGTAGAGTCTAAAGGATCGGTACAGAGATGTCTGTACTTATCCTTCAGAGGCTATGAAGTTTAGGAACAATATCACTTCTTTCTTACTCTGTCGTGCAATTTTATTCTATCATCGATGATTGAACTAGTGCTTTAGGACACTCTACAACCGTCTCATAGGCTGGGGGAGGAGCACAAACTCCCACTACTCTCACTCCGGAGCAGATAGCTCCCAGTATCAGGCTCCAGCAGCCCCGCCAGTTGGGGTAGTTCAGCTAGTTGTTGCGGCACAGGCCGGTGATAGGCCCGTCATGTCTTCTGAGGATTTATTGATACTGGATAAGTTTACTAAGCTCTTTCCAGTTCACTTTAGTGGTACACCTTCTGAGGACCCACAAGATTATCTTGACCGCTGCCATGAGGTATTGCAGAACATGGGCATAGTTGAGACCAATAGGGTCGATTTTGCTGTATTCCAGATGACGGGATCCGCGAAGAGGTGGTTGAGAGATTATATGTTGAGCAGACCAGCTGGGTTGCCTGCAATGACTTGGGAGCAATTCTCACAGCTATTTCTAGAGAAGTTCCTCACTATCACATTGAGAGAGGATTACCACAGGCAATCTGAGCGCCTATAGCAGGGCAGTATGACTGTTACTCAGTACGAGACCCGTTTTGTGGATTTAGCCCATCATGTTATCCTTTTACTACCTACTAATGAAGAGAGAGTGAGGAGATTTATTGAGGGACTCATTCACCCTATCAGGCTTTAGATGGCCAAGGAGACCGGAGGTGAGATTTCCTTTCAGGCGGCTGCTAATGTTGCGAGGAGGATCGATATTTTTCTTGCATAATAGAGAGAGCAAGGTTCTGATAAAAGGCCTCATCAATTCGGTGGGTTCAGTGGTGCCTCATCTGGATGCAGGGGTAATTTTGGTAGAGGCCATTTGTCACGCCCCGAAACTCGGAAGGGGAGGCGAGACCGGCACCTGGTGCCTCACCTATCCTTGCGTACCAACTTGTGACTAAAGGAATCTGAACATATAATGTCATACTTTGGCCATGGGCCACATTGCAAGATAATTTGAGAAGCAAAATATAAAACTGATTGGAAACCAACGCTGACTAAACATCAATATAAAGCTGGGCCGGCAAGGCCACCATAACTACTACAGCTGACAAACCAACAAAATATACATACAAGGCCTACAAGCCTAACATACTGCACTAACTGACAGGTTATGTCTACAAGCCTCTGCTGATGGATGTACTGTGATCAGAATAGGGCCCCGACCTACCCATATTCTATATACATATATACACAAGATGTACACAAAACTTCTAGACCCGGCAGCTCAGAAGGACATAGAGCTTACCGATAAAGCTGAACTCGGGCAACACCTACTGAGGAGGTCTACCCGTCTGTCTGTCTGAACCTGCACGAATGAAATGCAGCGTCCCCAGAAAAAGGGACGTCACTACGAAATAACGTACCGAGTATGCAAGGCAATAAAATAACTGAAAGCTGAAACTGAACTGATAATATAATAACTGAAAGTAACTGGGAGTCAAAGATGATCTGGAGATATACTTACTTGTTGATACCGACTCAACTCTCTCAATATAGTAAATAAAATAGATGTCCGGCCCTATAAGTCTCGGAACATGTAACTATTCTGCTGTAATAGGCTTGCTCATAGGCTCTCGGCCATACTAGGCTCTGTACCTCGGCCATGCTGGGCTCGCTCATAGGCGCTCGGCCACAATAGGCTCGATATATAACTTACCATCTGATCAGAGGTTGCCCAATAGGGTCCTGCCCATCGATTATAGCTCGACGGTGGTAAAAGTACTGTAAAACTGTGTATATATATATATATACCCTTTTCTCTCTTGACTGGAAGAAGACAATACTCAATTAAATATAAAGTCCCGATAAGGGAGAATACTGTAACTTATGAGACTAGGATAATGTATATAAATTCGGGAGTATGAACTTCTCTTTATGCCTCGTTATCAAACACATGTAGTTACGAGATCAAGCCAAAATGAAGGAAGGGCTTAACCTTAACATACATGGAGTAGGAAAAAATCCGTATGATATTCTTGAGAAAGATTGTATCGTACTCCCTTAGAATCGCAAAATCTGACGTTGCTTAAGATACTAAGAATTCTCGTTTGAGTTTTTGTT
The DNA here is from genome assembly GCF_000715075.1 of Nicotiana tabacum. Lineage (NCBI taxonomy): Eukaryota > Viridiplantae > Streptophyta > Magnoliopsida > Solanales > Solanaceae > Nicotiana > Nicotiana tabacum. The sequence goes on from NC_134091.1 coordinate 17,256,590, forward strand.
TCAAGAGATTCACGTTACTACCACTTGAACCCTTGTATGAATTGGTTGAAGTCTTAATCCCTCATATTGTAGATATATTCCATCTCTTTAAGTGATTTAGAGGGATGTTTTAAACTTTGGGGGGTGTGGCCCCCACTAAGTGTTGACTAAGCTTTGGCCTAAAGGCCCCTAACATGCCACCTTGTTTTGTGAGTTAAGACTCATTATAAATGCCTCTTTTGGCTGCCACGTTGGGAGGGGAGGTGTTACATTTATCCAAAAATTCACTCCTTTCCCTAATCAACTTATTAATCCTCTACTAATCCAATAATTAACCAATTACCCACACAATTAAGAATTATCTCAAATTACTTAAAATCCTACAAGCTTTTAACACACTTTATACACCTTACTATCATGGTCATGTAGTAGCTTGTATGGCACTAGTCCATAAATACCGGGTACTATAACTCGGATCGTATTTTTTTTCCAAATCGACAATCTTCAACGAAACTCATTTTCTTTGATTTGTTTACCCTTAACCTTCACGGCATTTTACTTATCGCCTATTATAAATAGTATAAATGCTTATAATCTCAAGATAATCTCATCCCCGAGTCTACGTCGATTATTTGAAGACGAAACTTTAACGTATGAAAACGTGAGATGTAACATCCTTCCCTCCTTAGAAATATTCGTCCTCAAATGTTTACTCTTAGAGACTTTGGGAATTTTTTTTTTGCCAGAGTATCTTCCGTACACTAGACTAAAATCAACCTGTACACAGCCAGAAAACATACTATACATGCCACACATGGCCAATGTCTATAAATAGAAACACTTGGCCTCACACAGCTGTCCGTTATAAATTCTGAAAGTCAAAAATAAGAGCTTACCTAATAACCTACTGGCCTGAATAGAGCTGTGCTGAGGTATCCCACCTCGAGCCATATCTTCAGTTTGAAATAAGTGGGGGTATTTAGACTTCATTTCTTCCTCCGCTTCCCACATCATCTCTTCCACATTATTGCTTCTCCATAAGACCTTCACGGAGGATACCTCCTTATTCCGTAGCTTGCGGATTTATCGGTCTAGGATGGCAACCGAAATTTCCTCGTATGACAAGTCCTCTGTAATCTGTACATCATCTATGGTCACCACTCGGGTAGGATCGCCAATGCACTTCCGTAACATAGATATATGAAAAACTGGATGGATAGACTCCAATTCCGAGGGCAATTCTAACTCATAAGCTACTCGGCCCACTCTCTGAATGATCCCATAAGGCCCAATATACCGTAGGCTAAGCTTGCCTTTCTTGCCAAACCTCATCACGCCCTTCATAGGTGACACCTTTGAGACTATCGACTATCACCCATATGGAATCAAACTTACGATGAGAACGAGATAAACCCCTGATAAAGTCTATGTTTATCGTGTCCCATTTCCACGTCGGGATCTCTATAGTCTGCATTAGCCCTCCCATCTTCTGGTACTCTACCTTCACCTGCTGGCAACTAGGACACTGAGCGACAAACTCAGCAATGTTCTTCTTCCTTAATGTCATGATACATATTCGTCGACCCAGGATGAATGGAGTACCACGAATAATGTGCCTCTGACATAATCTTGTCTTTAGCTCTGCCACATCTGGAACACATAAACTACCCTTGTATCTAAGAACCCCATCTCCCTTGAGCTCTAACAACGACTTCACTTGTTGTGGAACTTGCTCTCTTAACTCGACAAACTCTGGGTCCTCGTACTGCCTTTCCTTTACTTCAGCTGTGAGAGATGATTTTGCAATATTTTGGAGTACAACACCACTATTGCCAGGGTATACTAACCGAACCCCCAAACAAGCCAATTGATGAATCTCTCTAGTTAATTGTCTTTTCTCGGCCTCTACATGTGCTAAGCTACCCATAGATCGGTGACTTAAGGCATCTGCTACCACATTAGCTTTGCCTGGATGATAGAGAATGTTAACATCGTAATCTTTCAATAGCTCAAGCCATCGCCTCTGTCACAAATTCAACTCTTTTTGCTTGAAGATATATTGCAGTCTTTTATGATCTGTAAATACATCAACATGAATGCCATATAAATAATGCCGACATATCTTAAGTGCATGGACAACTGCAGCTAACTCGAGGTCGTGGGTTGGATAATTCCGCTCATTCTTCCTTAACTGCCTTGAAGCATATGCAATTACCTTCCCATGTTGCATTAGGACACATCCTCACCCGATACCTGAGACATCACAATACATGGCATAACTATTTGGACCCTCTGGAAGTGTTAGAACTGGCGTTGAGGTCAACCTATTCTTAAGCTCTTAGAAACTCTGCTTCCAAACCTCTGTCCACTGAAACATAGTTTCTTTCTACGTCAACTTCGTCAATAGTGCCGAAAGAGAAGAAAAATCCTCTACGAACCTCCGGTAGTATCCTGCTAAGTGTAGAAAGCTATGAACCTCTGTCGGAGTTGTAGGTCTAGGCCAGGATTTCACAGCCTTAATCTTCTGAGTGTCTGCCTTTATACCTCCATCGGATACAATGTGCCCCAAGAATGCTACAGACTTCAACCAAAACTCACATTTAGAAAACTTAGCATATAATTTACTATCACGGAGGGTTTGGAGTATCGCTCACAGGTGGTCCGCATGCTTATCCTCTGAATGTGAATAAACCAGAATATCATTAATAAATACTATCACGAACAGATCTAAAAATTGCCGGAATAAGCTATTCATCAAGTCCATGAATACGGCAGGTGCATTCATCAACCTGAAGGACATGACAAGGAACTCGAAGTGGCCATATCAGGTCCTGATAGCTGTCTTGGGAATATCTTTCTCCCGAACTCTGACCTGGTGGTACCCCGACCTCAAATCTATCTTTAAAAAGCATCTAGCTCCCTGTAACTGATCAAACAAGTCATCTATCCTTGGAAGTGGATACTTATTCTTAATAGTTACCTTGTTCAACTGCCTATAATCGATACACATCCTCAGCGAGCCGTCTTTCTTCCGTACAAACAATATCGGTGCACCCTAAGGTGAGGTACTAGGCCTGATGAAACGTTTCTCCAGCAAATATTTTAACTGCTCCTTCAACTCCTTCAATTCGGCAGGTGCCATTCTATACGGAGGGATGGATATTGGTTGAGTTTTCGAAATCAAATTGATGCCAAAATCAATCTCTCGCTCTGGAGGAATACTTGGATGTTCATCTAGAAATACATATGCGTACTCTTTGACTACTGGGTTAGACTGAAGTGTAGGTATCTCGGCATCTACATCTCTAACTCGCACAATAAGATAAATTCACCCTTTTGCAATCATTTTCCTCGCCTTCAGATAGGAAATAAACCTACCTCTGGGTGTCACTGTATTACCTACCCATTCAAGGACTGGCTCACCCGAAAAATGAAATCTGGCTGTCTTTGCTCGACAATCAACTGTGGGATAGCAAGCTTCCAACCATCCTATGCCCATGATAGCATCAAAATCCAACATCTCTATCTCAACTAGGTCGGTTGAGGTCTGACGACTACAAACTGTCACCGTACAACCTTGGTAAACCCTTCTAGCAATAATCGATTCTCCGACCGGTGTAGATACCGCAAAAGGATCACTTATTATTTCAGACACTATGCCAAACTTCCCCGCGACAAATGGGGTAATACGCGATAAAGTAGATCCTGGGTCTATCAAAGCATAAGCATCGTGAGAGAAAATGGTCAACATACTTGTCAAAACGTCTGGTGAAGACTCCTAGTCTTGTCGACCCGCTAAAGCATATCTACAATTCTGGTTACCACCTGAACTGGAACCTCTACCTCTATCTCGACCTCTACCCACCGAAGACTGAGACTTCCACCCTGAAGGATACATGGACATAGATGACCCTATTGCTGAATTCGCTGGTTGTGCCATACCCCCCGAATGTCTATTTTGGCAATCTCGCATCATATGCCCCGGACGTCCACATGTATAACAAGCATCGGAACCGGCTCGGTATTTTCCCAAGTATCCTCTACCACAGGTGTCACACCGCGGCGGAAATGACCATGTCTGCCCTGAACCTCATAGTCGCTACAAACCCGACATCCGTGAGCTCTCACCTGGTCCGGACTGAGTATAGCGGTCATACCGGTAACCCTATAACTGAGGTGGCGGAGGCCTAGGTGGCCGTTCGAAGTACTGGGGCCTATAACTACCCTGAGACTGCTCCTGAGACCTGGCAAATCTCATCCTCTTACGTTGTACTGACTCAGTCCTCTCTGTACCCTGCTGCCGACGCCTACCCCTTTCTATATTCTGGGTGAATGCCTGAATCCGGGAGATATCTATAATATCCTGCAATACAGCGGTGGCACATGCCTCGGTCAACTCTGGGGCTAACCCTGCTATAAACCTATGAATATTGTCCCGCATAGTAGCAACTATGGATGGTGCATATCTCGCCAATGAGTCAAAATGGAGACTATACTCTCGAACACTCATATTGCCCTGCTTGAGGGCTAGAAACTGATCGATTCGAGCCTGTTGGATCTCCCGCAGTAAGTACTAGTCAAGGAAGGCATCTGAAAAATTCTCCCAAATAGTTGGAGGTGCATCACGTCCCCTTGACCTCTCCCATCCCTCATACCAAAGGATAGCTATATCTCAGAGTCGAAAAGCTACTAGCTCAACTACCTTTTTCTTTATGGCATGCATAACCCGAAAGATCCTGTGAAGCTGATCTATGAAATCCTACGGGTCCTCCCTATGATCTGTCTCCGTGAACTCCGGGGGACTCAAAGCAATAAACTATCGGACCCTTGAACTCCCAGACCCCTCAGAAGATCCTGCACTAGTGGATGCCCTAGCCTGTTGCTGGGTAGCTACCAACTGTGTAAACAAATACACTGCACTCCTCAAGTCTTAATCCGATCAAGCGGAGGGGGAACTGGATGTGCTGTCTCCCTAGGAATCTCCTCAAGTGGTGGAGGAGTCGGTAATGGCTGGGTAGGGGTCTCTCACTGGGCCTCTAATTGGGCCCCATCTACTGGGGGTACCCTGCTGTCCCCTCACTTACTATTGTATCTCTCCTCTAACTAGCCGTAGTCTTCCTAGTCACCGTCATTTGTGCATGCAAATGCCAACACATAAATTTAACTCAAATTTCCTATAACTCAGTTCTATAGCACGATTTAGATTTGAAAAAAGGGTAACCAATTCCTAAATGTCCTGTAGTCCCCTTCTTATATAATGTGGTGCACAACACATCTATAAACAAGACCCTACTAGACACGGCTTGTAGACTCCCTAGGACAGAACTGCTCTGATACCACTTTTGTCACACCCTGAACCTAGGGGGAGGGGGGGCGAGACCGGCACCCGGTGCCTCACCTATCCTTGCGTACCAACTTGCGACTAGGGGAATCTGAACATATAATGTAATACTTTAGCCATGGGCCACATTGCAAGACAATTTGCGAAGAAAAATATAAAACTGAATGGAAACCAATGCTGACTAAACATCAATATAAAGCTGGGCCAGCAAGGCCGTCATAACTACTACAGTTGACAAACCAACAAAATATATATATATATGGCCTACAAGCCTAACATACTACACTAAGTAACAGGTTATGTCTACAAGCCTCTACTGATGGATGTACCGTGATCGGGATAGGGCCCCAACCTACCCATAATCTATATACACATATACACAAGATGTACACAAAACTTCTAGACCCGGCAACTCCGAAAGACATGGAGCTTATTGATAAAGCTGAACTCAGGCAACACTACTGAGGAGGTCTACCCGTCTGTCTGTCTAAACCTGCACGCATGAAATGCAGCGTCCCCAGAAAAAGGGACGTCACTACGAAATAACGTACCGAGTATGCAAGGCAATAAAATAACTGAAAGCTGAAACTGAACTGATAATATAATATTTGAAAGTAACTAGGAGTCAAAGATGATCTAGAGATATACTTACCTGTTGATACCGACTCAACTCTCTCAATATAGTAAATAAAATAGATGTCCGGCCCTATAAGGCTCGGAACATGTAACTACTCTACCGTAATAGGCTTGCTCATAGGCTCTCGGCCATACTAGGCTCTGTACCTCGGCCATGCTGGGCTCGCTTATAGACGCTCGGCCACAATAGCCTCGATATATAACTTACCATCTGATCAGAGGTTGCCCAATAGGGGCCTGCCCATTGATTATAGCTCGATGGTGGTGAAAGTACTATAATACTGTGTATATATTTAGACCCTCTGCTCTCTTGACTGGAAGAAGACAGTACTCAATTGAATATAAAGTCCCAATAAGAGAGAATGCTGTAACTTATGAGACTAGGATAATGTATATAAATTCGGGAGTGTGAACTTCTCTTTATGCCTCGTTATCAAACACATGTAGTTACGAGATCATGCCAAAATGAAGGAAGGGCTTAACCTTAAAATACCTGGAGTTGAGAAAGATTGCATCGTACTCCCTTTGAATCGCAAAATCTCACGTTGCTTAAGATACTAAGAATTCTCGTTTGAGTTTTTGTTTCAAGAGATTCACGTTACTACCACCTGAACCCTTGTATGAATTGGTTAATGTCTTAATCCCTCATATTGCAGAGATATTCCATCTCTTTAAGTGACTTAGAGGGATGTTTTAAACTTTGGGGGGTGTGGCCCCCACTAAGTGTTTACTAAGCTTTGGCCTAAAGGCCACTAACATGCCACCTTGTTTTGTGAGTTAAGACTCATTATAAATACCTCTTTGGGCTGCCACATTGGGGGTGTGTTACATTTATCAAAAAGTTTACTCCTTTCCCTAATCAACTTAATAATCCCCCACTAATCTCAAATTACTTAAAATACTACTCAATTTTAACAAACTTCATACACCTTACTACCATGGTCATGTAGTACCTTGTATGGCACTAGTCCATAAATACCGGGTACATTAGCTCGGACCATATTTTTTTTCCAAATCGACAATCTTCAATGAAACTCCTTTTCTTTGATTCATTTACCCTTTAACCTTCACGAAATTTTAATTATCGCCTATTATAAATAACATAAATGCTTATAATCTCAAGATAATCTCATCCCCGAGTCTACGTCGATTATCTGAAGATGAAACTTTAACGTAGGAAAACACAAGATGTAACACCACCCTCCCAGGCTATTTCATTCAGCGCTATAGGCTTCCCACAGTGCTTCAGGTGGTCACAGCCCTCTTGTGTCTCATTCTGACCATCTAGCTTACAGTGCACCACCAGCTCCTATTAATGGACCTCCGATCCGGAGTCATCAGAATGGTTATCAGGTTGACATGGCCAGTTCCAGGGTCAACAGTCACAACAACCGAGAACCTGCTATGATTCCAGCACCAGTTGTTCTGCCACCCGCCCAGTCAGCTAAAGGCCGGGGTAAGACAGCTAGAGATGGAGGTCAGGCAATTAGAGATGGAGGCCAGCCAGTTAGAGGCCGTCCCAGGGATGCGATTCAGAGTGGTAGGGCCTAGCCCCGATTTTATGCTTTTCCAGCCAGGCTTGAGGCCAAGTCATCCAATGTAGTGATCACATGTATTGTTCTAGTTTGCCATAGAGATGCTTCAGTTTTATTTGATCCAGGATCTACATATTCCTATGTGTCCTCCTATTTTGCTTCATATCTGGTTGTGCCTCGTGATTCTCTCAGTGCTTCTATGTGTGGGTCCACACCGGTGGGAGATTCTATTATGGTACATCATGTCTATCGTGGATATTCTACCTGACGTGGATATTCTAACGTCATGGTATATTTTGATGTCATCTTGGGTATGGATTGGCTGTCACCTTATCATGCTATATTGGATTGTCATGCCAAAACGGTGACCTTAGCCATGTTGGGGTTACCTCGGCTATAATGGAAACGGAGTCTTGGCCATTCTATCAGCAAGGTTATCTCTTATGTGAAAGCTCGATGTAGGGTAGAGAAGGGGTGTCTAGCTTATTTGGCTTATATTCGCGATCCCAGCGTAGAAGTTCCTTCTTTGGATTCAGCTCCAGTTGTCCGTAAATTTCTAGATGTATTTCCTGCTGATCTGCTGAGGATGCCACCGGAAAGAGATATTGACTTCTGTATTGATTTAGCTCCGGGCACTCAGCCCATTTCTATTCCACCATATCGTATGGCCCCTCCAGAGTTGAAAGAATTGAATGAGCAGTTACAAGACTTGCTGGACCATGGATTTATTAGACCTAGCGTCTCACCCTGGGGTGCGCCAGTGTTATTTGTATAGAATAATGGTGGCTCTATGCGGATGTGTATAGATTATCGGCAGTTGAACAAGGCCACTATCGAAAACAAATATCCGTTGCCCAGAATTAATGACTTATTCGATCAACCTCAGGGTGCCAAGGTGTTTTTAAATATCGATTTGAGGTCTGGTTACCATCAGTTGAAAATTAGGGCATATAATGTCCCTAAGACAGCATTTCGGACTCGGTATGGACATTACGAATTCATAGTGATGTCATTTGGGCTAACAAATGCCCCAGCAACATTTATGGATTTAATGAACCGGGTATTCAAACCCTATTTGGATTCTTTTGTGGTTGTATTCATTGATGATATCTTGATTTACTCCAGCAGTCGAGAGAAGCATGAGCATCATCTTCGAATTGTGCTTCAGACTTTGAAAAATAATCAATTATATGCCAAATTTTCAGAATGTGAATTTTGGTTAGACTAAGTTACCTTTTTTGGGTATGTTGTATCGGTTGAAGGCATAAAAGTGGATCCTAAAAAGATTGAGGATATTCAGAATTGGCCTAGACCTACTTCAGCTACAGAGATCTGGAGTTTCTTGTGTTTGGCAGTTTATTATCGCCGGTTTGGGGAGGGGTTTTCGTCTATAGCATCTCCATTGACCAAATTGACTCAGAAGGGTGCCCCTTTCAGATGTTCAGATGAGTGTGAGTTGAGCTTTCAAAAGCTCAAGACCGCTTTGACTACAGTGCCAATGTTGGTATTACCAATAGGTTCAGGATCTTATACAGTATATTTTGATGCAAGATGGTAGGGTTATTGCATATGCGTTGTGGCAGTTGAAAGTTCACGAAAAGAATTATCATGTTCATGACTTAGATTTGGCAACCATTGTTCATGTGCTGAAAATTTGGAGGCATTACCTTTACGGTGTCTCGTGTGAGGTATTCACTGATCATCGTAGCCTACAGTATCTGTTCAGGCAAAAATATCTCAATTTGAGGTAGAGAAGATCGTTGGAGCTATTGAAGGACTATGATATCACCAGATTTATTTCATGTTGATCTGCCGAGCATGCCACCAGGAAAGAGATATTGACTTCTGTATTGATTTAGCTCCGGGCACTCAGCCCATTTCTATTCCACCATATCGTATGGCCCCTCCAAAGTTGCAAGAATTGAAGGAGCAGTTACAAGACTTGCTGGATCAGGGATTTATTAGACCTGGCGTCTCACCCTGGGGTGCGCCAGTGTTATTTGTATAAAACAACGATGGCTCTATGCGGATGTGTATAGATTATCGGCAGTTGAACAAGGCCACTATCAAAAACAAATATCTGTTCCCCAAAATTAATGACTTATTCGATCAACCTCAGGGTGCCAAGGTGTTTTCAAATATCGATTTGAGGTTTGGTTACCATCAGTTGAAAATTAGGGCAACTAATGTCCCTAAGACAGCATTTCGGACTCGGTATGGACATTACGAATTCGTAGTGATATCATTTAGGCTAACAAATGCCCCAACAGCATTTATGGATTTGATGAACCGGGTATTCAAACCTTATTTGGATTCTTTTGTGGTTGTATTCATTGATGATATCTTGATTTACTCCAGCAGTCGAAAGAAGCATGAGCATCATCTTCGAATTGTGCTTCAGACTTTGAAAAATAATCAATTATATGCCAAATTTTCAGAATGTGAATTTTGGTTAAACTCGGTTGCCTTTTTTGGGTATGTTGCATCGGTAGAAGGCATAAAAGTGGATCCTAAAAGGAATTGAGGCTATTCAGAATTGGCCTAGACCTACTTCAGCTATAGAGATCTGGAGTTTCCTGGGTTTGGCAGGTTATTATCGCCGGTTTGGGGAGGGGTTTTCATCTATAGCATCTCCATTGACCAAATTGACCCAGAAGGGTGCCCCATTCAGATGGTCAAACGAGTATGAGTTGAGCTTTCAGAAGCTCAAGACCGCTTTGATTACAGCGCCAGTGTTGGTATTACCCATAAGTTCAGGATCTTATACAGTATATTTTGATGCAAGATGGTAGGGTTATTGCATATAGTAAATTTTTTGAAAAGTTTTTATGTGAAAAATGTATTAAAATGTGAAATAGATCTTTAAAACTCAACTAAGTTGACTTTTGTAAACATTTTGAGCAAACAGACTTAGATCAATGTTTTAACAGCTCTGGTAGGTCCGTATCGTGATTTTGGACTTGGGAGTATGCCTGGAATTAAATTCGGAGGTCTCTAGCTCAAACTATCGCCATTTAACGAAAACTAGAAATCGAAAGGCTAAAAATTTCCAAAGTTTGACCGCGGAGTTGACTTTATTGATATCGAGGTTGGAATTCGATTCTGAAAATTGGAATAGGTCTGTTATGTCATTTATGACTTGTGTGCAAAATTGGAGATCAATCGGACTTGATTTGATAGGTTTCGGCGTTGAATGTAGAAGTTGAAAGTTCTTAGTTTCATTAGGCTTGAATTGGGGTATGATTCGTGGTTTTAGCATCTTTTGATGTTTTAGAACTGGTTGGTGTATTTGGTTGAGTTCTCGGGGGCCTCGGGTGAGTTTCAGATAGCTAACGGATCCAAATTTGGACTTAAACAACTACTGGAAATTTTAGCCTTCTAGTGCAATCGCACCTGCAGAATTTAGCTCGCAGGTTTGGGTTGAGGCCGAGGTCATGACCAGGCATTAGTTGAGGCTGAGGTTGCACAAGCGAGCAGATGGTCCGAGGTCGCGACCAGGCATGAGTTGAGGTTGAGGTCGCAGAAGCGAGCAGATGGTCGAAGGTCGCGACCAGACATGGTGTTATGATCGGGAACCCGGGTAGTGCGTAATTTAGCCAAACAACGGTATAATGACAATAACAAAGACAATGAAAGTTGATAACAACGATAATTAAAGCAGATAAAGAAGACACCAATTTAATGTGGTTCGGTCAGTGTGACCTACGTCCACAAGCGGAGAGGAGCAATTTCACTATAACAATAAGAGTACAAAAGAGAGTACAAAATTAGAGTAAACATTCTAATTAATCCCAAATACCCTAAGAGAATAACCTCACAAGATCACTCCAAAGAAAGGGTTCACGCAAGTGCTTCCCAACACTAACTCTCATACAAAACACTCTTAATAAAGGAGGAAAGGAAGAAACAAGAAATGAAGACTCAAGTCTTGTTGGTGTATCTAAAATGAACTAATAGCCTTCCCTTTTATAGGCAAAAAAGTCTTGGCCTCTTAGGTGTAAAAGAAGAGATACAGCTTGTGCAAATGATGTCCGCCACACAATGTAATATTTTTTGGTCCCAAAGAATATTGCCAACAAAGTCCACACCTTGGCCTAATTTTGATTGATATAGTAAGTTTGCTCCACCTTCTCCGCAAAAGCCGCAATGGACATATGACAAAATTTTATGCCATCAAAATCAGACAAGTTGTCTGATACCAAAACTGTAGTATAGCCTATAATATTAGAGCCCAATAAAGTATACAACGAACCAAATCTGTGTGCTTTCATGATCACAATAGTACCTTGAAAAATGTCCAGAACTCCACCTTCACCAGTGAATTTGCACCCAAGGGATTCTAAAGTTCCCAAAGATATGAGATTTTTCTTCAACTCAGGAACATATCTAACATCAGTGAGAGTTCTCACCACACCATCGTGCATTCTGATCCGAATTGTACCTTTGCCAATAACGTTACAAGTAACATTGTTACCCAATTGGACAACTCCACCTGGAACTGAATCATATGTAGAAAACAAGTCCTTGATAGGAAACATATGACATGAACAACCGGAATCTAAAATTCACTAATTTTCTAATCTGAAACTAGTTTCAGTTGCTAAAAATATAGTTCCCTCAATCTCATCAGTTGCTACACTAGCTTCAGCGGTGTCAGTATTTTTGTGCTCATTTTTTCTTTCTTTATGATTTTTTTTTATTTTTCTGTTTATAGCATTCAGAGATAATGTGACATTTCTTATGACAATAGCGACACTCTAAATTATTGTATCTGGATATGGAGTCGGATTTTCCCCCAACAAACAAGCCAACTTCCGCTTGAGTTCCACTAGCTTCTCTAGTAATATCACTATCTATATGTTTTTTTGATTTTAAGATAGATTTAATATCCTTATAAGAGATATTATCCTTTGCATAAATCATAGTATCTCTTATATGCTTATAAGATGGGGGTAGAGAACAAAGCAGTAACACGACTTGATCCTCATCTTTAATTTAAGCATCTATATTACTCAAATCCAAAAGAATGGAATCAAAGGTGTCAAGATGAGAGAGAATAGAGGTACCTTCACCCATACAAATTGTATAAAGCTTCTGCTTCAGGTAAAGTCTATTTTCCACTGTCCTCTTCATATATAAGGTTATGAATTTTTCCCACATGCCTTTGGTTGTGGTTTCTACAGAAACTTCACGTAAAACCTCATTTGAGTGATTTAAAATGATACCTGGTTTTGCCCTTTTGTCTATGATAGCAAACTCCTCATCCGTCATTTTATTCGGCTTCTTCTCCTTTCCTTGCAACGCCAAGTCTAAGCCATCCTGAATTAGGATAGCTTCCATCTTTAATTGCCACATTTCGAAGTTTGCACTTCAGTCAAATTTCTCAACATAGGTCTTTGTTAGAGTCATTTTGGCTATTGAAACTAACCCGGTTAGATCCGGCTCTGATACCAATTAGTTAGGATCAGGAACCCGAGTAGTGCAAAATTTAGCTAAACTACGATATAATGACAATAACAAAGACAATGGAAGTTGACAACAACGGAAATTAAAGCAGATAAAGAAGACACCAATTTAATATGGTTCGGTCAGTGTGACCTACGTCCACCAGCGGAGAGGAGCAATTTTACTATAACAATAAGAGTACAAAAGAGAGTACAAAATTAGAGTAAACATTCTAATTAATCCCAAATACCCTAAGAGAATAACCTCACAAGATCACTCTAAAGAAAGTGTTCATGCATGTGCTTCCCAACACTAACTCTCATACAAAACACTCTTAATAAAGGAGGAAAGGAAGAAACAAGAAATGAAGACTCAAGTCTTGTTGGTGTATCTAAAATGAACTAATAGCCTTCCCTTTTATAGGCAAAAAAGTCTTGGCCTCTTAGGTGTAAAAGAAGAGATACAGCCTGTGCAAATGATGTCCACCACACAATGCAATATTTTTGGGTCCCAAAGAATACTGCCAACAAAGTCTACACTTTGCAAAGATACTTATGCTTATGTGAGATGGACTCCATTAGCCGAAATATTGGCCATAATTACACATGGGTTGAGGCCGAGGTCGTAGAAGTGAATGCTCAACCGCATAAATGGCTAAATTAGTCCCAGGTGCGAAAAGCTCTGGACAGAACATATAATTTCGGGGGTTGACCATTTTTACCCATTGTTGGATTTTAAGAGCTCGGGTGGGGTGATTTTCAGAAGCTTTTTCAAGCAAAACATTGGGGTAAGTGTTCTTTATCCTATATTGATTATAATTCATGATTCCATACTCATTTATATCATGAATCCTTGAATTTATGGAAGAAAAATCAGATTTTTATAAAATCTTCCAAAAACGAAATCTAAGATTTGAAGGTCCATTTGACATCGGAATTTGATAATTTTTGTATGGTTGAACTCGTATCAGAACGGGTCATCCGATTTCGTGAGTTTTTAAAATGAATTTCTGATTTTAATCCGAAAAATTAGTAAATTTATATGGAACTAATTCCTACGATTCGTGTTGAATATATTGAATTGTTTGTGACTAGATTTGAAGCTTTCGGACACGAATTCGCGAAGCAAAGGTGTATTGGAATCTTGAGTTGGTTGCAAATCTAGGTAAGTGTCATGGTTAACCTTGACTTGAGGGAGTATGATTTATTTGTCTATTTGATACGTGATTTAACGTGTGGGTACAATGTATATGTGAGGTGACGAGTACTTATGCATTGCGGTTGAGTCAAATCATGCGGGAGAAATTTATTTTATTTTGAATAATTACTTATTTAATTAAGATATTCCTATGTAATTATTATTGATTATTTTATCATTATTCATAAAATTTTTATTGATTTAATTATTGTTGAATATGGTGAGAAAGAGTATGAAAGCACGAAGGTTAATGCTATTCCATTTATATTATTTTATAAGAAAAAGTGTAAAAGCACGAAGGGTGATGCCGTGCCATTTTCAGAGAGTGTAAACGCACGAAGGGTGATGCCGTGCCAATTTTAGAGAGAATAAAAGCAAGAAGGGTGATGCCGTGCCAAAAGAGAGTTAAAGCACGAAGGGTGATGTCGTGCTAATTATTGTTAATTATTTATCGAATTATGGAAGGAATGAGAGTAAAAGCACGAAGGGTGGTGCCGTGCCATTTTCATTTTATCAGTTGCTCATTTTATTGTTGAGGAATGAATTAGATGCTAAGTGATACTTCTCATGCTAAAATTATCATATCAACCCCTTTCGCATGTTCCCTCCCAAATTATAAATTGTTATTCATTGTATTATTGTTGCTTCATTTTTGTATATACTTGTACAGGCTATTTATGTACATGTTTTTTCATAGCCTCGTCACTACTTTGTCGAGGTTAGGCTCGACACTTACGGAGGACATGGGGTTGGTTGTACTCATACTACACTCTGCACTTCTTGTCTAGATTTTGGAGTTGGTCCCAGTGGCGTACCATAGACTTGCTCGGATTCAGCTACTTGAGGCGACTTGAGAGTTCTGAAGTCCCATTCTATCTTATCTTACCTGTGTATTATCTTTCAAACAACTTGAACTTTATTCAGACCTTTATTTGTATTATTGTAGTAGTTCGTGCACTTGTGACACTAGATTAGGGGATGTATTTGGATAATTCGATTGTTATGGTTTTCCGCACTTTTAGTAATGGACTTTTGTTTAAAAATGGCTAAGAATATTCTAATGTTGGCTTGCCTAACAAGTGAAATGTTAGGCGCCATCACGGTCCCGAAGGTGGGAATTTCGGGTCGTGACAAGTTGATATCATATCATTGTGTTACTAGGTCTCACGAGTCACGAGCAAGGTTAGTATAGTCTAAAGGATCGGTACGAAGACGTTTGTACTTATCTTTCAGAGGCTATGAAGTTTAGGAACAATATCACTTCTTTCTTACTCTATCGTGCTATTTTATTCTATCATCGATGATTGAACCATTCTATTCTTATTCTCTCGCAGATGGTGAGAACACATAATACATCTACCGATGGACAGGGACTAGAGCCCCCGGTGGAAACTATGACCAGGGGTAGAGGTCGTGCCAGAGGTCGAGGTAGAGGCAGGGGTAGAGCTCAGTGTAGAGCTCGAGCAGCAGCACATATTGTAGAACCTCAGGTTGATCTTCTGGAGGAGGTTCCAGTTTGGACTGTACCGGTTGGACCAGTTCAGGTTCCGAAAGGATTCATATCTACTCTAGTGCTTCAGGACGATCTAGTATGTTTGGTAAGTCTTATGGAGGGCGTGGCCCAAAATGGTACAGTTCCAGTGGCACCAGCTGTCTCACAAAATGGGGGAGGAGCAAAAACTCCCAATACTACTGCTCCAGAGCAGATAGCTCCCTAGTATTAGGCTCCAGTAGCCCCGCCAGTTGGGGTAGTTCAACCAGTTATTGCAACATAGGCTGGTAATAGGCCCACTATGTCTTTTGAGGATTTATTGAGACTGGATAAGTTTACTAAGCTCTTTCCAGTTCACATCAGCGGTACACTTTCTGAGGACCCACATGATTATCTTGACCGCTGCCAAGAGGTATTGCGAAACTTGGGCATAGTTGAGACCGATGGGGTTGATTTTGTTGTATTCCAAATGACGGGATCCGCTAAGAGATGGTGGAGAGAATATGTTGACCAAACCAGCTGGGTTGCCTGCAATGACTTGGGAGAAGTTATCACGGCTATTTCTAAAGAACTTCCTCCCTATCACATTGAGAGAGGATTACCGTAGGCAATTTGAGTGCCTACAATAGGGCAGTATGACTATTACTCAATACGAGGCCTGTTTTGTGGATTTAGCCCGTCATGTTATCCTTTTACTACCTACCGAGGTAGAGAGAGTGAGGAGGTTTATTGAGGGACTCACACACCCTATCAGGCTTCAGATGGCCAAGGAGACATGAAGTGAGATTTCCTTTCAGGCGGCTGCTAATGTTACGAGGAGGATCGAGATGGTTCTTGCATAGGAGAGAGAACAAGGGTCTGATAAGAGGCCTCGTTAGTTCGGTGGGTTCAGTGGTGCCTCCTCTGGTGACAGGAGGTAATTTTGGTAGAGGCCATCCTCCCAGGCCATTTCAATCAGCGCTCCAGGCTTCCTATAGTGCTTCAGGTGATCACGGCCCCATGTGTCTCATTCCGACCAGCTAGCTTACAATGCACCACCAACTCTTATTAATGCACCTCTGATTTGGAGTCATCAGAGTGGTTATCCTGGTCGACATGAGCAGTTCCAGGGTCAGCAGTCACAACAGCCGAGGACCTGCTATACTTATGGTGATCCGAGACCCATTACTAAATTTTTCCCTCGGGTATCGGGCAGTTCACACCAGCAAGGTTCCTAGCTATGATTCCAGCACCAGTTGTTCTTCCACCCGCCCAGGCAGCAAGGGGCTGGGGTAAGGCAGCTAAAGATGGAGGTCAGGCAGTTAGATGTGGAGGCCAGCCAGTTAGAGGCCGTCCTAGGGATGCAGTTCAGAGTGGTGGGGCCTAGCCCCGATTTTATGTTTTTCCAGCTAGGCCTGAGGCCGAGTCATCCAATGTAGTGATCACAGGTATTGTTCCAGTTTGCCATAGAGATGCTTCAGTTCTATTTGATCCACGATCTACTTATTCTTATATCCCAAAGACATCTTTTCGGACTCGGTATGGGCATTACGAATTCCTAGTGATGTCATTTGGGCTAACAAATTCCCCAGCAACATTTATAGATTTGATGAACCGTGTATTCAAACCCTATTTGTATTCTTTTGTGATTGTATTCATTGATGATATCTTGATTTACTCCAGTAGTCAAAAGGAGCATGAGCATCATCTTAGAATTGTGCTTCAGACTTTGAAAAATAATCAGTTGTATGCCAAATTTTCAAAATGTGAATTTTTGTTAGACTCGGTTGCCTTTTTGGGGCATGTTGTATCGGTAGAAGGCATAAAAGTGGATCCTAAGAAGATTGAGGCTATTCAGAATTGGCCTAGACCTACTTCAGCTACAGAGATCTGGAGTTTCCTGGGTTTGGCAGGTTATTATCGTCGGTTTGTAGATGGATTTTTATCTATAGCATCTCCATTGACCAAATTGACCCAGAAGGGTGCCCCAATCAGATGGTCAGACGAGTGTGTGTTGAGCTTTCAGAAGCTCAAGACCGCTTTGACTACAACGCCAGTGTTGGTATTACCCATAGGTTCAGGATCTTATACGGTATATTATGATGCATCTCGCATTGGGCTTGGTACAATATTGATGCAAGATGGCAGGGTGATTGCATATACGTCATGGCAGTTGAAAGTCACGAGAAGAATTATCTTTTTCATGACTTAGAATTGGCAGCCATTGTTCATGTGATGATGATTTGGAGGCATCACCTTTACGGTGTCTCATGTGAGGTATTCACTGATCATCGTAGCCTACAGTATCTGTTCAAGAAAAAAGATCTCAATTTGAGGCAGAGAAGATGGTTGGAGTTGTTGAAGGACTATGATATAACCATTTTGTATCACCCCGGAAAGGCTAATGTGGTAGCCGATGCATTGAGTACAAAGGCTGTGAGTGTGGACAGTCTTGCGTATATTCCGGTAGGTGAGAGGCCGTTAACTGTAGATGTTCAAACTTTGGCCAATCAGTTCGTAAGGTTAGATGTTTCAGAGCCCTGTAGAGTTCTAGCTTGCACATCGCTCGGTCTTCTTTATATGAGCGCATCAGAGAGGGGTAGTATGATGATCATCATTTTCTTATCCTTAAGAAAATGGTGTGGCACGGTGATGCCAAACAGGATTCTATGGGGGAAGATGGAGTTCTACAGATGTCGGGTCATATATGTGTGCCTAATGTGGATGGACTTCGTGAATTAATTCTTGAGGAGGCACACAGTTCCCTGTATTCTATTCATCCAGGTGCTGCCAAAAATGTATCAAGATTTGTGGAAACATTATTGGTGGAGGAGAATGAAGAAGGATATAGTTGCATATGTAGCTTGGTGTCTAAATTGCGAGCAAGTCAAGTACGAGCATCAAAGACCTGGTGGTTTGCTTCAGAAGTTAGAAATTTCTGAGTGGAAGTTGGAGCGTATCACTATGGATTTTGTTGTTGGGATTCCACAAACTCAGAGAAAGTTCGACGCGACATGGGTCATTGTGGACAAGTTGACCAAGTCAGCACATTTCATTCCAGTAGCGGTTACCTATTCTTCAGACCGGTTAGGAGAGATTTACATCTGCGAGATTGTACGCCTTCACGGTGTGCCCGTGTCTATCATTTCGAATCGAGGTACGCAGTTCACCTCGCACTTCTAGAGAGCTGTACATCATGAGTTAGGCACGCGTGTTGAGTTGAGTACCGCATTTAATCCATAGATAGATGGACAGTCAGAACGCACTGTTCAGATATTTGAAGATATGCTTCGTGCTTGTGTTATGGACTTTGGAGGTTCTTGGGATCAGTTCTTGCCACTTGCAGAGTTTGTCTATAATAACAGCTACCAATCGAGCATTAAGATGGCTCCATATGAAGCATTATACGAGATACGGTATCGTTCGCCAGTTGGCTGGTATGAACCGAGAGAGGCTCGGTTGTTGGGTATCCTTTTGGTACATGATGCCTTGGATAAGGTTAAGATTATTTAGGATCGACTTCGCACAGCTCAGTCTAGGCAAAAGAGTTATGCCGATCATAAAGTTCGTGATGTTTCCTTCATGGTTGGAGAAAGAGTATTGCTCCGGGTTTCACCTATGAAAGGTGTAATGAGGTTCGGAAAGAAGGGCAAGTTGAGCCCTAGGTATATAGGACCCTTCGAAATTCTTGAAAGGGTGGGCGAAGTAGCCTACAGGCTTGCATTACCACCTAGTTTATCAGCGGTTCATCCGGTGTTCCATGTGTTTATGCTCCGGAAATATCATGGCAATCCGTCCCATGTGTTAGATTTCAGTTCAGTCCAATTAGACAAGGATTTGACTTACGAAGAGGAACAGGTAGCTATTCTAGCGCGACAGGTCCGACAGTTGAGGTCTAAGAGTTATCCATCAGTTCGAGGCCGATGGAGAGGTCAACCAGTTGAAGCATCTACCTGGGACTCCGAGTCGGACATGCGGAGTAAATATCCACATCTTTTCACCAGTTCAGGTAATTTTCTAATTCCGTTCGAGGACAAACATTTGTTTTAGAGGTGGATAATGTGATGATCCAATATGTCATCTTTAATTTTAAATATTCATTCTTTTGTTCTGAGACCTCGAAAATCATTATTCAGCATTCCTCAACTTGCGTGCACAGTTCGGAAAATTTTTCGGAAAATGTTTATATGAAAAATAGATTAAAATGTGAAATAGTGGTTTAAAACTCAACAGAGTTGACTTTGGTCAACATTTTGAGCAAACGGACTCGGATCAGTGTTTTTGATAGCTCTTGTAGGTCCGCATCGTGATTTTGGACTTGGGCGTATGCTCGTAATTGAATTCGGAGGTCCCTAGCTCAAATTATCACCATTTAACAAAACTAGAAATCTAAAGGCTAAAAATTTCCAAAGTTTGACGGCATAGTTGACTTTATTGATATCGAGGTCGGAATTCGATTCTGAAAATTGGAATAGGTCCGTTATGTCATTTATGACTTGTGTACAAAATTTGAGGTCAATCGTACTTGATTTGATGGGGTTCGGCATTGAATGTAGAAGTTGAAAGTTCTTAGTTTCATTAGGCTTGAATTGGGGTATGATTCGTGGTTTTAGCATTGTTTGATGTAATTTGAGGTTTCGAATAAGTTTGTATGATGTTTTAGGACTGGTTTGTGTATTTGGTTGAGGTCCCGGGGACTCGTGTCAATTTCAGATGGCTAGCAGATCGAAATTTTGACTTAGAAATTTTAGCCTTCTGGTGCAATCGCACTTGCAGAATTTAGCTCGTAGGTTTGGGTAGAGGCCGAGGTCGCGACCAGGCATAAGTTGAGGCCGAGGTCACGGAAGCGAGCAGATGGTCCGAGGTCGCGGCCAGGCATGAGTTGAGGTCGACGTCGCAGAAGCGAGCAGATGGTCCGATGTCACGACCAGGCATGGGTTGAGGCCGAGGTTGCAGAAGTGACCAGACATGGGTTGAGGCCGAGGTCGCAGAAGTAACTGCTTGACCGCAGAAATGGCTAAATTAGTCACAGGTGCAAAAAGCCCTGAGCAGAACCTATAAATTCAGGGGTTGACCATCTTTATCCATTTTTGGATTTTAAGAGCTCCGGTGAGGCGAATTTCAGGAGATGTTTGAAGGAAAATATTGGGGTAAGTGTTCATTATCATATATTGATTATAATTCATGATTCCATACTCATTTGCATCATGAATCCGTGAATTTATGGAAGAAAAATTAAATTTTTATAAAATCTTCCGAAAACGAAATCTAAGATTTGAAGGTCCATTTCACATCGGAATTTGATAATTTATATGTTGTTGAACTCATATCAGAACGAGTGTTCGGATATCAGAATGAGAGTAAAAGCACGAAGGGTGGTGCCATGCCATTTTCATTTTATCAGTTGCTCATTTTATTGTTGAGGAATTAATTGGCTGCTAAGTGATACTTCTCCTGCTGAAATTATCATATCAACCCCCTTTGCATGCTCCCTCCCAAATTAAAAATTATTATTTATTGTATTATTGTTGCTTCGTATTAGTATATACTTGTACAGGTTGTTTACATACGTGTTTTGTTATAGCCTCGTCACAACTTCGTCGAGGTTAGGCTAGACACTTACGGAGTACATGAGGTTGTTTGTACTCATACTATACTCTGTACTTCTTGTGCAGATTGTGGAGTTGTTCCCAGCGGTGTACCATAGACTTGCTCGGATTCAGCTAACAGAGGAGGCTTGAGAATAACTGCATAGTGTCCACAGTTTTGAAGTCCCCTTCTATCTTATCTTAGCTAAGTATTATCTTTCAAATAGTATGAATTTTATTCAGACCTTTATTTGTATTATTTTAGTAGCTCGTGTACTTGTGACACTCGATTCGGGGATGTATTTGGATAATTCGTTTGTTATGGTTTTCCGCACTATATTTCAATAATGGAATTCTGTTTAATTTAATTTGTTTAAAAATGGTTAAGATTATTCTAATGTTGGCTTTCCTAGCAAGTAAAATATTAGGCGTCATCACGGTCTCGAAGGTGGAATTTTCGAGTCTTGACATTCTCTTCAAATCCAGCTTCTTTAGCTGGTTAAGTCTAGGGGTGTACATGAGTCGGTTAGGATTTTCTAATTACCAAACAAAATTAATTTTATCGGGTTATTAAATCTAAATACCAAACCAAATCAATAAAAGTCAAATTTTTTATTCTTGATTTTTCTCGAATTTTCGGGTGTTCAGATTTTTTCATTTTTTTTCATTAAGTCTTCATAGCACAAAACGTAAAACTTGTGCTCCAAATATTTCTTTAAGCATAGTAAGGCAGAACTATATAAGGTGTTTTTCAATAAAATAATATAAATATAAGATGAGTCATGGCATTGTACTAAAATATTCAAGAATAAAGATAATAAAATCTCATAAAATAAATATTATTTATAAGCCATAATGAAAACAAACATATTTTAAAATTAGGACTAATAAGTACTATTATTTACATGACTAACCACTAAAAGAAAAATAAGTTATACATTTTATCTAAACCATGGAAAAACTAAAAACAATATATCCAACACTATTTTCATTCATAGTACAATTGAATTGAATGTCTTTTATTAGCATTAGTATTGATTTGATTTTAGCTTAGGATTTATTTGAGTTGATAACATTTATGGACTATAAAACTTATTGGAACATCCAAAAATTATAAGCCCAAGCTTGAAATAATACGTTAAAAAATAAAACTATGAAAAACCTTAAGAAATATTTATAAACTACACTGCCATAAATATTTTTATATATTAAATATATTTAAATTTCTATACATATAATGTCGTGTTGGTTTGACTTTTGTTAGTTAAAACCAAACCAAATATGATCGGGTTTTTTTTTCCAACATCAAACCATAGTCGGATTTGAGCTCATTTTGTACTTCCCAAATCATCTACATTGCAGATATTATTCATCCAATCTTTGTCTCAGATGTTTTTTTACTAGTCTTGCCTCACACAACAATTCTTGAACAGAATTGGTATCACACAATTTATGAATTCACACAATTAGTTTAGATTTTATATTGACCAGCCCCACTCCACGCAACAAATCTTGAATAGTTGGTTTCAGACAGTTCAGTTCAACATAAAGATTCACACAATTCGAGAACATTCACACAATTCTGTCACGACGTGATTTTCACTCAACCCTTGTCGCTCGTTGAGTGAACCCTGTACTATTTGTATCAAACTTCAAGTTCAATAGCAAAAAAATCTAACGTGCTTAAATATTAGTTCTAATCAAGTTGGAGTTCTTAAGCTGGCTGATAAAAATAATAAATAAAGAGTAAATCCCAAACTATTTTAATACTAACCCTGTAACCACCCAACCGGTCGTTTTGAGCATTTGCACTTCGCTTGGTAGTTTACGGGCATGAGTAGCTCCGTATGATGTATTATGACTTATGTGAATCGTCGGTTTTGATTTTCAAATTATTCGAAATCGAATTGGAAGACTGGATTTCATTATTGAAGCTTTAAATTGGGTGAGTTGACCACGTTTGACTTTTTGTGAATTTGAACCCGAAATGGAGTTTTGATGGTTCTGGTAGGTACGTTGGGTGATTTTGGACTTAGGAGCGTGTCCAAAAAATTATTTGGAGGTCCGTAGTGGAATTTGGCTTGAAATGGCGAAAGTTGAACTTTTGGGAAGATTGATCGGGGGGTTTACTTTTTGATATCGGGGCCGGTATCCAATTTCAAAAATTGGAATAGTTTCATTATGTCATTTATGACTTGTGTGCGAAATTGCAAGTCATTCCGGATTGATTTGATGTGTTTCGACACAAGATATAAAATTTAAAAGTTCAAAGTTCATAGATTTTTGATTTTAGGTGCGATTCATCATTTTGATGTTGTTATGCGTGATTTGAGGCCTCGAGTAGGTCCGTGTTATGTTATAGGACTTGTTGGTATAATCGGACTGGATCCCGAGTTGCTCGGATGAGTTTCGGACGAGGTTCGGATCACATTCGTTGCATAGTGCATTGCTGAAGGCTGTTGGTTCTGGTGTGATCGCACCTGCGGCTGGTTTGCACAGGTGCGATGGCCGCAGAAGCGACAGAGGCGTCGCAGAGGCGAGGTGAGTGCTGGGTGAGAAAGACCGCAAAAGCGGAGATTTGAGCGCATATGCGGATATGCAGGTGCGAGGTGATGGAGCGCTAGAGCGAGGTATTTCACAGGTGCAGATGGTGGCTCGCACCTGCGATGTCGCAGAAGCGCATATGTTGTCCGCAGGTACGAGGGTTGAGTCCTCAGCTGATTCCGTGGAAGTAGAGGTTATGTCGCAGAAGCGATGCCACAGAAGTGGCTAATGTGCCGCAGGTGCGAAAGTGCTGAGCAGAATGATAAATACAAGGGTTCGCGATTTTGGCTTTATTTTAACACTTCCAAGCTCAGATTGAGGCGATTCTTGGAGAAATTTTCATCACAAGGATTGGGGTAAGTATTCTCTACTCGGTTTCGATTATATTTTATTAATCTACCTTCGTTTTTGGTAACTGGATTGTGAATTTTAAAGAGGAAATTGGGAGTTTTGGCCTAAAGTTTCATAATATAAATTTTTAAGTTTTGAATATTGAATTGGAGTCGGATTTGAGTAAAACTAGTATGTTTGGACTCGTAATTGAATGGGTTGTTGGATTTTATAAATTTTGTCGGGTTCCAAGGTACGGGCCCGGGTTGGGATTTTGGGCTTTTGTGATACTGATACATCATATCATTATTGTCGGGCTAGTTTCATGACATTGTGAGCCCGTGAGTGAGACTGAAGAGATTGATGACAGAGTGAGGTCGAGGGCCTGAGTGATAGTGATATTATGGGATCGGGCTGCACGCTGCAGCATGTTATATTGATTACGTTTTATGGGATCGGGCTGCACGCCGCATCGATATATTGATTATATTTTATGGGATCAGGCTGCACGCCGCAGCGATATAGCGCTTGGGCTGAAGGAGCCCCTTCGGAGTCTGCACACCCCCAGTGAGCGCAGTCGACTATATATATGTGGATCGGGCTGCACGCCATAGCGGGTATTGTACAGCGCTGAGTGATTGAGTGTGCTGAGCATTGAGCATAGTGAGAGAAGATGCGAGATTGTTAGATTGAGTAATATGAGAGTGTGAGTACATGAGCTCATCATCGAGATGCATCACATATGATATGCGTACTTGAGATACATCTCCTTCTACTACCTAGTTTTGGGACATTTATGATTTTACCTGTATCTTGACATGTAGGCATAGAGACGTACTTTCTTCATGCTATCTGAAAATGAAACATGTTACTTATTGTTGAAAAGATTTTTTGGAAAAATCACAGTTTTCAAACTTACTCGTATTTTGGCATATTCGGTAAAAGATTTGAGTTTTCAGTGAGATACTTGAAAAGCATGCCCATTATTCTAGAACTGTGAACGCGCTGAGCATCTTACTTCTAAGATACCTCTTTTATTACCTGTATTATGTTATTATGAACTGTTGTGGAATATTGGTGTTGGACTCGACCTTTGTGTTAGCTCGTCTCTACTTTCAACCTAAAATTAGGTTTCGTACTTATTGAGTACATTGGGTCGGTTGTACTCATACTACACTTCTACACCTTGTGTGCAGATGTTGGCTGCTGATATTGCTATGCTTGATGGGAGCTATATTGAAGATGTACTTGCGTCCCGGTTGTAGCTGCCTCTTGTTCGTGGTAGCCTTAGATCTATAAGACTTTATTTATGTACTTTTCAAAGAGACTATGTATTTATTTTATTTCAGCTTTGTATACTCTATTCTTTGAAGCTCATGATTTATACTACCAGTCCTTGGGGAATGTATAAGATTCAGATATTTCTTTACTTAATCGCTTTATTAATTGTTATTGGAATTGTTTAGTGGTTTATTGGCTTACCTAGCGGGTTGGGTTAGGTGCCATCTTGACTATTGGATTTGGGATCGTGACAGTTGGTATCAGAGCTCTAGGTTCATACTACAAGTCTTGAGCAAGTGTCTAGTAGAGTCTTGCGAATCGGTATGATGACGTCCATACCTATCTTTGAGAGGCTACAAGACATTTAGGATATATTTACCATCTTTTTTTCCTTATTGTGCGGCATTGATTCGGCTTGAAGCGTAACCATTTGAATTCCTTCCACACATTCATATGCGCACATGAGCGCTCTGTATCAGTTGTGCAATGACGGCTTGTGATTCCATGGTTGAGGTACGAGATGTGATTTTGGCATGCTGACGATGGGCCAGTCTAGAGGACTTGAGGCTGGGTTTTGATGGTAGCCTGAGCACGAAGATTTTGATTGAGTGAGCACGTGCTTTTAGGACTTATATGTCCGTTGGTGGCTCTACTAATGGAATTTATGATTGGATAACTACGTGGTGAGTATGATGTAACTGCGAGATGTGTTCAGATTGTTCGAATGTGACGATAAGAGTTTACTTGAGAGGTAGCAAGGACTATTGGGTGTTTGATTTCTGTCTTGATATGGCGTATAGTCTCGAGTTATGGGTGTGTTGAGGGATCTCTCATGTTGTTTAGTTGTGGAGTAAAGTAGATTCTCATGTCTTGTTGATGAGTTCAGAATCGAGAAGATAAAGTGATTGCGTAGTAGTCGTGACTGTGGAAGGGTATAGGGAGATGTCAGTTTGAGGCAAAGCAAGTGGATTGTCTCATGCGAGGTGTCCTGAGGTTGTGTGATCCCTATGATGATTTTTAGAGAGTTCCCCTTTAACAGTGAATGATATATGTTGCAATTTGAGTTTGTATCGCTTGCGGAAGTTGTCTTAACCATTACGAGGATGAATGCGAGATTGCATATGATTTGAGGTACTAGATGGTTTGTGTTGCATGAGCTGATGAAGGATTTAGTTGAATATCACCGCGGCATTATGCCAGTAATAGAGTGTGGGCATTGTGATTTATTGTGTGTTTTGTTCTATGGCTTTGAGCCAAGTGGGGGAGTCTGCTATCGATGAGTTGATTGCACGATTATGTGTTGTATTGGTTTTGGTTTGAGGTATACTGGTGAATCAGTTATGACTGCAGGGGTTGAGATTGAGGATGACTCGAGAAAGGGGATTTCTGGATACGGGTTATATTACACTCTATGGGTATATGGGAATCATAGAATGATTTAGTGGTTAGCCGTGAAGGATGTAGTGTGCATGGAGTAGGAATTGCTCGGTTGCTTAGGAGTGTAGGTTACTCCCTTGGGTGTTGGTGTGCCAATGGGTCACAGGTCATTCGGTCTGTTTGGTCGGTTTAATTGGGATTTTAGTAGAGTGGATGTCTCTCGAGAATGATTCTAATGGATTCAAGATTTATTTGTAGCGATTTGGAATTTTCAAGATTTGTATATGGCTAGGATGTGATATTTGAATATGATGGTGTCGAGACTTGTGGAATTTTTGTATCATTGTAGATTATGCATTTCAGTATCAAAAAGGTGAAGGAAACAATTTTAGGTTCACATAAGGTCTCTTTAGGGCGGGTGTCCCTAAGAGGGAAGTCAGCGACTTATGGGCCTTAGGGCGTTATGGTTTTATACTAGGGTCTCTTGTGTGGTTAATTTTGGTTAGGGATCGTGGTGTTCTAGTAAGGAGAAGTATCAATTTGAAGGCAATTTGGAAAGGACTTGGAGAAATAGGACAGCTTGGTAGTAGGTTAGGTTAGCACAATAATGGATAAAATTGGTTCTTTGGGTACTTACGACGTGGCTAATCTCTACAGATGTTTCGTGGCAATGCTCTTGCGTTTTTGCAACCTGCGTGGCTGGGTTGAGTTAGAAAGATTCGGTTCTGATAGCTTGGTTATGTGAAAATAGGTTCGAAGAGTTCTCAATGGTTTTTACCAAGGTTCGAGGGGTATATTTCCTACTGGCGTGAGGAGCATGTGGTGTATAGTGAAATTCTCCTGGATGAAATCAAATGGAAGGTCCTTGGCTAATTGAGTATGTAGTTGCTTGTGATTCGGAGTGGACTATGAAGTTCTCCTATTTTTCATATGATGGCATAGTATATGTGGTGTGGTATGTGGGATTGAGATTTACGTGAGCGAGATCACAATTCTGTTTTGGAAGGGAAGGTCATAAAATTCGTAAGCAGTATGGGCGGTTTCAGATGACTAGGTAAATGATATTACTTTTTGGTATTGCTTGATGAGAGTGTACATTTCAGAAGGGGCACTCTGATTTGAATTATGGATACTTCATTAGTATTATGGCACTTTCCTGGTTGATCGACTGTTGATGTTCAAATTTTTCTATGTGGCACGGATGAATTATAGAAGTATTCCTCGTGGGATGATTGTATATGAGAGATGTGTTAGACATTCTGGCGGTGGAGTTAGGATCAGATATGGTGATTCATGTGTTCTATGGATTTGGAGACTAGGAGTTCTCAAGAGCAGCTTAATTCATGGTTGTGGACTGTGAAGTCGTGGCCGAAGCTAGCCAGATGATAGTATGTATTATGATTCATTCATTGTGGATTTTCGGAGGGTTATTTATCTATTTGTGGGTGACCATAGTTGATTTGGGGGTCCATTGGTAGGCCCAATTAGGATGTGTATTCTACACCGAGCCGGATTGGTTGGCTCCATACTGCTATTGTTGAGGGATGTGCCATTCGGTTATTGTTAAGCTTATTCGTGTTCTGAAAGGATATGTGAGTTGTTATTCTATGCTATTAGTAGTTATGATTCCTTGGCTATAAGCTCACCTGGTGCGGTTCTATTTGGGATTTATTGTGAAATTTGAGCGAGATGAGTAATTGGGTATTGCATGGTTGATGGCGTATGGGTTATGTTCTTTTCGAGTTTTGTGTGGCATTGTGGCATCTGCTTCTCCATGGTTATGGTAATGCACTTTGGGTACTTGATGTCGAATTGTGTGTGGTTATTGATTTTGAGCATGATGGCTCGAGGTGTCTCATATGGGCCAGTGTTTGGGTGGGGTCGCACATTGCGGTAGAGTTATGTTGAGATATGATCCTTTATGCTAGATTCGTGTGTTATGGTTCTACGGTGTAAGTTAGGTTCTTAGCATTGCATTGGGGTGGTACCCGTTGAGCTTGCGGAATGGTTCTCTTGATTGAGTCATTTTCGTGATTGAGTACATTTGGATTGTTGCTTATTGGTGCATGGATTGCATGGTTTATGGGTTTGAGTAATATTGGTGTTGCGTGTCAGTCGAGTAGTTGGTACTCGATAAGATGAAGTCGTCGGATCTAGGATGGGTGCTATCGGGTTTGATTGCGTGATGTTTGGAAGGATAATATCGGAAGTCAGCTTAGGAATTGGCTATAGTTCTTGTTGAAGGAGAGGGAGCTCCACGGATTGTTGATTTGATGAATGATTATGAGTTTCTGCATGTTTCTTTCATCATCGGTAGTGTACGAAGGTTTCAAAATAGAGCCTTGTTTGATATGAGGTTTATTACCGGCATTGGGTTGTTTTGAGCAGCTACTGTGATTAGAAATCATTGCTTCGAGTATCTGTGTTATGTGATATATCATGCGATTGTATCTTGGGTTATGGTTGCGGCTTGGTACAACTTGTTCAGACTTATACAGGGTGTAGGTTGCGAGATTCAGATCTTATAAGAAATTCCGGATGTTAGAAGTTAGATTCTAAAGATTGTGGGCTAGGTTGAATTGAGAAATGTCAGTTATGTTGTGTTATCGGACCTATATGGGATAGGGTGATGTGGGATCACCCCCAGGTATATGTCTGGTAAGGTTATATGGCGGTTTGATGGTTTTGGGAACAACTTTTGGCACGTTCGAGGACGAACATATGTTTAAGTGGAGGAGAATGTAACGACCCAACCGGACGTTTTGAGCATTTGCATTTCGCTCGGTCGTTTACGGGCATGAGTAGCTCTGTATGATGTATTATGACTTATGTGAATCGTCGGTTTTGATTTTTAGATTATTCGGAATCGAATTGGAAGAATGGATTTCAATGTTGAAGCTTTAAGTTGGGAGAGTTGACCAAGTCTAACTTTTTGCGAATTTGAACCCGGAATGGAGTTTTGTTGGTTCTGGTAGGTCCGTTGGGTGATATTTGACTTAGGAGCGTATCCGAAAAATTATTTGGAGGTCCGTAGTGGAATTTGGCTTGAAATGGCAAAAGTTAAATTTTTGGAAAGTTTGACCAGGGGGTTGACTCTTTGATATCAGGGTTGGAATCCGATTCCGGAAATTGGAATAGCTTCGTTATGTCATTTATGACTTGTGTGCAAAATTGGAATTTATTTTCCGGCGCTGAGATTGATTATGGTCCTATGTATGATGTGTTACGTTGTATGAATGTGTTGTGCGAGTGTAGGCACGAGTTGCTATAGCCGGTTGAGTCTAATATCATGTGTCGATGTGAAAAATCAGGTCTTTTTAAAATTTATGGGAGTGTAAGAAATTTGGTTTTAAGGCTTGTAAGTGTAAACAGGAGGAATAATCACAACTGAGATGGTGTTGTTGGACCCATATTAGTTTGCGGAAGTAGAATTACCCCCGAGTATGTGTGTAAGAATACATTTAGTAATTTAATGTCCTCAGAAAGATTCTTGGCACGTTCGAGGACGAACGTATGTTTAAGAGGGGGAGAATGTAATAACCCGACTTGTTAGAGACTATCGAGGTAACTACTTGATGTCTGCAGACCTTGACTCGTTTTCCTTTCAGTTATTTGAACTGTTCTACATTTCTGGACAGTACTGATTGTATTAGTCAGACTATGTTATCATTTAGATGCTCATGCACTCAGTGATACCTAGTACTGAGATAGGCACCATCACGATATGCGGATTTTGGGTCATGACAAGTTGGTATCAGAGCCTAGGTTACATAGGTCTCACAAGTCATGAGTAGATTTAGTAGAGTCTTGCGGTTCGGTACGGAGACGTCTGTCCTTAACTTCGAGAGGTTGTCGAACCCATAGGAAAAATTTCACTTTCTTGTATTCTGTCGTGCGAATTTGTTGTTTTCGGAAACTAAATTTCTGTTATTCTATTCTCTTACAGATGGTGAGGACACGTTCTACCGGATTGGACGGTCAGCCACCAGTTAGGGTCGCTAGAGGCCGTGGTAGAGGTCGAGGTGTAGCTCGTACAACAGTTGGAGCAGCACCTGTAAAACTACTAGTTGCTCCAGCTCAGGAGCAGGTTCCATATATAGTCGAGCCAGTGAGGCCAGCTCAGGTACCAGTTATGCCTATTGTGATTTCAGGCCTTCAGGCGGCTTTAACCCAGATATTGACTGTTTGGACTGGCCTTGCTCAGGTGGTTTCATCCCAGGCCACACCAGCCACTTCTCAGGCCAAGGGAGGTACTCATACTCCTGCCGTACGTACTCCAGAGCAAGTAGTGCATGGACTTTAGATACTGGGGGTACTAGTCCAGCCGGCTGTAGCTACTCAGGCCCAGGTGGATTCTATTATGAATGACGAGGAGCAGAAGAGATTAGAGAGGTTTAGGAGACTCTATCCTCCAACTTTCAGTGGAACTGAGTCAGAGGATGCTCAGGATTTCTTGGACAGATGCCAGCCATTGCTTCGTACAGCGAGTATTCTGGAGACCATTAGGGTCTCATTTACTACTTTTCAGTTGACCGGGGCAACCTTCAGATTGTGGGAGACTTATGTAAGGAGCAAACCAGTTGGTGCAACACCACTTTCATGGCAGGAGTTCTCCGTATTATTCCTATAGAAGTTTGTGCCATAGACTCGCAGAGAGGAACTGTGCAAGCAGTTTGAGTATTTATGTTAGGAGGACCTGTCCGTGACCCAGTATGAGATGCGGTTTTCAGAATTGGCTCGTTATGCAGTTTGTTTGGTTCCCACTGAGAGGGAGAAGATCAGGAGGTTCATTAATGGCCTCAAACATCAGTTCTGTTTTGTTATCATTCTGGGAAATATAGCAGGTGCTAAATTCGACGGAATGGTTTACAGTGCTCGGCGGCTAGAGATGGTCTGTATTCAGGAGCGTGACGAGATGGAGGCCAAGAGGTCTCGTGGTCCGGGTAATTCCAGCAGTGTTCCTTCTAGGGGATAGCTCGACCGAGTCAGTCTTATCTTAGTGCACTTCTAGTTCAGAGTTCATCTGTGCACAATCAGTTTAGGGTTCATCTGTACCAAGTTCTTCTGGTAGTTATTCTGGTTCTCGTTGTTAACCTAAGTACTTGCCAACATTTTCAGAGAATGGTAGTTTTGAGTGTGGAGATTTGGGTCACATAAAGAGATATTGCCCCTGTCTTACTAGAGTGTCAGCTTAGTAGATGAGTCAAACTACGACTTCAGCACCAGTTGCTTTACCACCTGCCCAGCCAGCTTGGGGTGGGGCTCAGGCAGCCAGAGTTTGCCCAAGAGGGGGAGGCCGATGAGGTGGCAGTCGGGCCCAATTCTATGTTATTCCTTCTAGGCCAGATGTCATTACTTCAGATGTAGTGATCACAGGTATTGTCTCAGCGTGCCACAAGGAAGCTTCTATATTATTTGACCCTAGTTCCATATATCTGTATATATCATCATATTTTGCTCGTTATCTAGATATTCCCCGTGAATCCTTAGTTTTACCTATTCGTGTATCTACACCGGTGGGCGATACTATTATTGTGGACCGAGTGTGTCGATCGTGTGTGGTAACTATTGGGAGACTAGAGACTAGAGTTGATCTCTTATTGCTTAGTAATGTTGATTTCAATGTAATCTTGGGTATGGATTGGTTGTCTCCATGTCAAGCTATTCTGGACTATCCCGCAAAAACTGTGACATTGGCGATACTGTGATTGTCGAAGGTCGAGTGGAGAGGTTCTGTAGATTGTGTTCCCAACAGGGTAATTTCTTACTTGAAAGCCCAACGGATGGTTGGAAATGGATGTTTCTCATATTTGGCCTTTGTAAGAGATGTTGATGCAGACACTCCTACTATTGACTCTATACCGGTAGTGCAAGACTTTCCGGATATATTTCATGCAGACCTGCCAGGTATGCCACCCGACAGGGATATTGATTTTGGTATTGACTTGGTGTCGGGCACTCAGCCCATTTCTATTCCTCCGTATCGTATGGCACCAGCTGAATTGAAAGGGCAAGTTCAGGAACTTCTTGATAAAGGGTTTATTATGCCTAGTGTGTCACCTTGGGGTGTACCAGTTCTATTTGTGAAAATGAAACACGGTACGATGCGGATGTGTATCGACTATAGGCAGTTAAACAAAGTTACAATCAAGAACAAGTATCCTTTTGCCACATAATGATGATTTATTTGTCCAGCTTCAGGGTGCGAGGGTGTTCTCCAAAATTGATTTGAGATATGGGTATCACCAGTTAAAAGTTAGGGATTCGGATATTCTAAAGACGACATTCAGGACCCGCTATGGTCACTATGAATTTATCGTGATGTCTTTTGGGCTTACCAACGCCCCAACAACATTTATGTACTTGATGAATAGTGTATTCCAGGAGGGTAGAGTGATTGCTTATGCTTCGCGCCAGTTGAAGCCACATGAAAAGAACTACCATGTTTATGATTTAGAATTGGCAGCCATCGTTCATGCATTGAAGATATGGAGGCACTATCTATACGGTGTGTCTTGTGAGGTATTTATAGATCATCAGAGTCTTTAACACTTATTCAAATAGAAGGATCTAAATTTTAGGCAGCGGATATGGTTGACACTGCTAAACGACTATGATATTACCATTTTGTATCATCCCGGAAAGGCCAATGTGGTGGCCGATGCCTTGAGTAGGAAGGCGGTGAGTATGGGTAACCTTGCATTCATTCCTGGTTGTGATAGGCCTCTTGCAGTTGATGTTTAGGCATTGGCTAATCAGTTCATGTGATTAGATGTTTTGGAGCCCAGTTGGGTTCTAGATTGTGTGATTTCTCGGTCTTCCTTTTACGACCGCATCATAGAGCGCCAGCATGATGATCCCCATTTGCTTGTCCTGAAGGACACAGTTCAGCACGGCGATGCCGAAGATGTTACTATTGGAGATGATGGGATTTTGAGGATGCAGGGTCGAATTTGTGTGCCAAATGTAGATGGGCCGTGTGAGTTGATTCTTGAAAAAGCCCACAGTTCTTGATATTCCATTCATCCGGGTGCCGCTAAGATGTACCAAGCAGTGTTATAAAAGGCGTGGGCGTAAGGCGAGGCGTTTTACATATACCTCAGCGAGGCGTTAGCCCCACAGGTATTTAATTTTTAATATTTTATAAAATAATATAATGACAGTAAATATTTATAAACAGGTAAAATTGCATAAAAATTGAAGAAAACTATAAATATGTGAAATATATATGTGCTCCATCCCCACAAAAAACTAGTCAAAATAATCTATTATACGCTACTTACAAGCACAAGTAACTTGAGTCTAAAAGAATAAAGTTTTATACATGGAGGAGCAAAAAGGAACCTGCAATTTGAACTTTGAACTTGTTGCTATGAAGGAAAATGGAGTTCTCTTTGTATTTGTAAAAAAAAATAAATATTCGTTGCTTTTGGAAGAATTTAGCAGACTAGCGGACAAGATAAAGAATTTGGAAAGACCATGAATTAGGGCTTCAATCAATAAAAAGGTCTTGACTTTTAAATTTAATACTTTTGAGTTCCTTTTTAAGCCTTTTGAGTAATTATCAAACTAACTTTTGAGAATTTGGGTATTATATGAAGGACTTATTCAACAAATTTTGTTTTAGTTTGAGAAAGTCTCTGGGGCTTACACCTCACTAAAATAATGCGCCTCGAACGTCCGGGTGTACGCCCCGAATTGCTGGGCATACGCCCCGAGAGACTTTCTCCCCACACCATCGCCCCCGGGTTCGCCTTTTAAAACATTGGTACCAGGAATTGTGACAACATTATTGGTGGAGAAGGATGAAGAAAGATATAGTTGGGTTCGTAGCCCAGCGTTTAAATTGTCAACATGTAAAGTATGAGCATCAAAGACCGGGCGAATTGCTTCAGAGACTTGAAATCCCGAAGTGGAAATGGGAGCGTATTACCATGGACTTCGTAGTTGGATTCCCACAGACATTGAGGAGTTTTGATGCTATTTGGGTAATTGAGGATCGGTTAACCAAATCCGCGCATTTTATTCCAGTCGGTACTACCTATTCTTCGGAGCGGTTGGCTGAGATTTATATCCGCGAGATTGTTCGCCTTCATGGTGTGCCACTGTCCATCATTTCAGATCAGGGCACGCAGTTTACATCATATTTTTGGAGAGATGTGCAACGAGAATTAGGCACGCAGGTTCAATTGAGTAAAACATTTCACCCTCAGACGGATGGACAATCCGAGCGCACTATTCAGATATTAGAAGATATGCTACGCATTTGTGTTATAGATTTCGGGGGTTATTGGGATCTGTTTCTGCCACTTGCAGAGTTTGCTTACAATAACAGCTACCAATCGAGCATTCAGATGGCTCCATATGAGGCTTTATATGAGAGACCAGTTCGGTCTTCGGTGGGTTGTTTTGAGGATGGTAAGGCTAGGCTATTGGGTACTGATTTAGTTCAGGATGCTTTGGAAAAGGTTAAATTGATTCAGGAATGACTTCGCACGGCATAGTCTAGACAGAAGATTTATGACGACCGGAAGGTTTGCAATGTTGCTTACGTGGTAAGAGAGCAGGTACTACTCCGAGTTTCGCCTATGAAGGGTGTTATGAGATTTGGGAAGAAGGGCAAGTTGAGTCCTAGGTATATTGGGCATTTTGAAATACTTAAGAAGATTGGAGAAGTGGCTTATGAACTTGAATTGCCTCCTAGTTTATCGGTTGTTCATCCAGTGTTTTATGTATCTATGCTCCGGAAATATGTCAGAGACCCGTCTCATGTTTTGGATTTCAGTACAGTGCGGTTGGATGGTAATTTGACTTATGATGTGGAGCCGGTGGCCATTTTGGATCTGCACTGTAACGACTCGGCCAGTCGTCTTGAGAGTTGTAGCCTTGTTCCCCATTTACTGCTCATTTTATACTTTATAGCTGTTATGTTACTTGCCGGTGTAGTCAGTTCGGATCCGGAGAGATTTCAGAATGAATTGAGACACTTAGTCTCAAAGTTGAAAGCTTAAGTTGAAATGGTTGACCAGATGTTGAATTATGTGTAAACGACCCCGGAATAGAGTTTTGATGATTCAAATAGCTCTGTATGGTGATTTTGGACTTAGGAGCGTGTCCGAAATTTTTTTTGGAAGTCCGTAGTTAAATTAGGCTTGAAATGGCTAAAATAGAAATTTAAGTTTGGAAGTTTGACCGAGAGTTGACTTTTTGATATCGGAGTCGGAATCCAATTCTGGAAATTTGAATAGGTCTGTTATGTCATTTATGACTTGTGTGCAAAATTTGAGGTCAATTGGACTTGATTTGATAGGTTTCGGCATCGAATGTAGAAGTTAAAAATTCTTAAGTTTCATTAAGCTTGAATTGGGGTATGATTCGTGATTTTAGCTTTGTTTGATATGATTTGAGGTTTGAACTAAGTTCGTATGATGTTTTAGGACTTTTTGGTGTATTTCGTTGAGGTCCCGAAGGCCTCGGGTGAGTTTCGGATAGTTAACGGACTAAATTTTGGACTTGGAACCTCACTGGAATGTTTCTAATGCACTACCTGGTTTACTTCATCGCGTTCGCAAGAGGGGTCTCGCGTTCGCGAAGGGGAAATGGAGGCAGGCGAAGTTTTTGTGCTTCACGTTAGGGAATGGGATTAGGTCAGTGTACATCGTGAACGCGAGGAAGTTGTCACGTTCGCGAAGAAGAGAGAGGGCTGGGGGTGGACACACGTGTTGGCCTACGCATTTACGAAGAAGGCTGCGCGTTCACGAAGGCCTATGGGAAGTGGTCATCTTATTTGAATGTGAGCCCTCGCGTTCGCGAAGAGGAAATTATGGGCAGCACATTTTTGTGCTTCGCGAATGCGAGGCAAGAGTCACGTTCGCGAAGAAGAAATGACTGGACAGAAACTTTAAGTTCTGAAAATGGGACTTCGTCCCATTTTCCATTTTTGACGAATTGGAGCTTGGGAAGAGGTAAATTTCGGGGGAATTTCTTGAAAAACAACAGGGTAAGTGTTCTTAACTAAATTTTGATCAAATTACCCGAATCCATGGTTATTTTTAACATTTAATTGGTGATTTAAGTTGGGAGATTTAGAAAAATCTCTTGGTTTAAATTGAAGATTTGAGGGTCGAGTTGATGTCGGAATTTAGTAATTTTAGTACGGTTGGACTCGTGGTTGAATGGACGTTCATATTTTGTAACTTTTGTCGGGGTTCCGAGATGTGGGCCCCACAGACAATTGTTGAGTTAAATATTGGATTTTGTTGGAAAATTTGTATTTTCATATAGAATAAATTCCAATAATTCGTATTGATTATATAGAATTAATTGTGACTAGATACGAGTCTTTCGGAGGCCAAGTCACGAGGCAAAGACATAGCAGAGTAAAGAATTACACAAGTCGAGGTAAGTGACTTGTCTAACCTTGTGTGGGGGAAATTCCCCTTAGGATTGGTATTGATATAATAATTGTGATGTGTTGAAAGTCGTGTATGCGAGGTGACGAGTGTGCACACGTGCTAAATGTGGAAAACTCTGGTTTTAAATTGTGTAGATCTTTGTTACACATTAATTAAATTATTTTATCCGATTATATTCATCATCATTGATCTACTTTTATATTTTAAATTTGCTTGACATTTTTTCTGCTAATTGCTTTACCTGTTTAGTTGAAACTTTGTTTCATTTATTCTATGCTCATTATTTGAAAGTTGAATTATTATTAATATGAAGTATTTGATATTAAAAATTTGGTATTGAGGCAAGGCATTTTTGTGAAAAATATTTTTTGTTGAGTTA
Organism: Nicotiana tabacum; assembly: GCF_000715075.1. Classification (NCBI taxonomy): domain Eukaryota; kingdom Viridiplantae; phylum Streptophyta; class Magnoliopsida; order Solanales; family Solanaceae; genus Nicotiana; species Nicotiana tabacum. Next base: position 17,294,108 of record NC_134091.1, read on the forward strand.
TTCACTTTCAAATATTTTGTAAGATTTTTGTTCATTGTGATTGAGTCGTGAGCTCCTTATTGTGGAAATAATGTTGTTGATTTATTTTGGCAAGCTGAAATATTTGGGCACTTGAGGTATAAATTGTGATATATTGTGATATTGATACGCATGCGGTGATATAAGGTCTGGGTGTTGAAATGCATGCGGTGAGATAAGGGTGGCTTGATACGCATGGCTACTAGGGGAACTACTAGAAGTCATGCGGTGCGATAGGGGTGGCTAAAACGCGGGATGCTATTTCGGGAAAAATATTTTCTTTAAAATTAAATGTGAAGGCTCCCGCGGTGATATAAGAAAATAAGATATTGTGAATTTATTTATGATGTGGGACTATGAAGTGGTACCTCGGGAGTGCCCTTGTTGATATTTATTTATGGGTGCATTTGCCTTTGGTTATTTTGTGTTTTCCTTAAAGTTGTAAATTTTTGTTTTCATTCCGCGAGTTATTATTTGCCCTTATTTTGTGTAGTTAAATTGTGACATACTACTTACTTAATTCATTCCCATTGTCATTTTATTATTATTATTATATCGTTAAACTTTTCACCCTGTCTTTTATTATTTCCAGTAGGGCCTGACCTGACCTCGTCACTACTCTACCGAGGTTAGGCTTGGAACTTACTAGGTACCACTGTGGTGTACTCATACTATGCTTCTGCACATCTTTTTGTGCAGATACATGTACTTCCTATCAGACCAGGCATCAATGAACTAGCCGTATGCGGAAACTTCAAGGTACATCTGCCAGCGTCCGCAGACCTCAGAGTCCCCTTCTATCCTTATTATGTTGCTTTCTTTATTCTCTTTAATAAATTCTTAGAAGCTTGTGACTTATTTCTACCGGATTTTCAGAGTTGAAATTATATGAATTGCAGTTTCATTTATTTCAGATTTCTATTATGTTATTATGCATTGATAGGCTTACCTAGTCTTAGAGACTAGGTGCCAGCACGACATCCTACGGAGGGAATTTGGGGTTATGACAGGCAGGTTCGAAAGTTGTGATCAAAGAACATAGCTTCATTGAAAGTGCAATGTAGAGGCCATTCAGTCGAAGAAGCTACTTGGGAGACTGAACGGGAGATGCGGAGCAAATATCCACACCTATTTGAGACTACAGGTATGATTCTAAACCCGTTCAAGGACGAACGTTTGTTTAAGAGGGGAAGAATGTAACGACCTGGTCGGTCGTTTTGAGTATTACAGCTCTGTTCCCCCATTTACTGCTCATTTTGTGCATTACAGTTGTTATATAACTTTCCAGAATAATTGGTTTGGGTCTGGTGAGGTTTCGTAATGAATTGAGACACTTAGTCTCAAAGATGAAAGCTTAAGATGAAATAGTTGATCGGATATTGATATAGGTGAAAATGACCTCGAAATAGAGTTTTGATGATTCCAATAGCTCCTATGGTGATTTTGGACTAAGGAGTGTGTCCGGAAAATTATTTAGAAGATCGTAGTTAAATTAGGCTTGAAATGTCGAAAATAGGAAGTTCAAGTTTGGAAGTTTGACCAGGGAGTTGTCTTAATGATATCGGGGTCGAAATCTGATTCTGGAAATTGGAATAGGTCTGTTATGACATTTATGACTTGTGTGCAAAATGTGAGGTCAGTCGGACTTGATTTGATAGGTTTCGGCATCGAATGTAGAAGTTGGAATTTCTTAGTTTCATTAAGCTTGAATTGGGGTATGATTCGTGTTTTTAGTGTTGTTTGATGTGATTTGAGGCCTCGACTAAGTTTGTATGATGTTTTGGGACTTATTGGTATATTTGGTTGAGGTCCAGGCGGCCTCGGGTGAGTTTCGGATGGTTAACAGATCAAATTTGGACTTATAACAAAGCTGGAAATTTGATGGCTACTAATGCAATCGCACCTGCAGAAATTATCTCGTAGGTGCGAGCTCACAGAAGCGAGCCTAGGTGCGCAGAATAGACATTGGTTTGGAAAGGGCTGGGATCGCAGATGCGCGTGGTTGACCGCAGAAGTAGACTCTTGTCCGCAAGAGCGAAGAAGGCGCAGAAGCGAAAGAAATACCACAGAAACGGTTACGCAGAAGCAGTCAAAATTATGCAAATGCGATAATACTGGCAGTGTTAAAACGAGGGGTTCCAAGGTTCTTTCTCATTTTTGGACTTCAAACACACGGTTTGGAGCGATTTTTCAGAGGGAATTCACGGGAACACTTGAGGTAAGTCACTTGCGATCATTGCTAGTCAATAATATTGAATTATCATTGAGTATTTCGACTAGATTACGTGTTTTTGAAGTGAAATTAGAGGATTTGGGTCTAGGAATTTGAAAATAAGATTTGAGGATTTGAAGGTCGAGTTGATGTCAGAATTTGGTAAAGTTGGTATGGTTGATCTCGTGGTTGAATGGGCGTTCATATTTTGTAACTTTTGTCGGGTTCCGAGATATGAGCCCCACTGACGATTTTGAGATGAATTTTGAATTTTGACTAGATTCGAGACGTTCACAGGTCGATTTGTGAGGCAAAGGCATATTGGAATAAGGAATTACACGATTTAATGTAAGTAACACTTCTAAACATGGTTCTGAGGGTATATACCCCTAAACTACGTGTTATGTGAATTGTATGGAAGTGAGCACATGCTAGGTGATAGGCGTGTGGGTGTGCGCCATAGAAATTGTGACTTAAATAAATTATATGGAGTTGTATAATTAAAGAATCATGTCATTATCCACATATCCTCCACGTCTTAGAGAAAATTGAGCTGAGAATCAGGTTGAAGATCATGTTTAGGCTACGTGGCGATATTTTTGACCCATAAGGTCGTGTTGCTAATGAACTATTTGTTTGAATTGTAATTTTCTTTACTCAGTCACATCCATCATTTGTATATCATATCTCAGTCTCTGTTATCACTCATTGATACATCATATCATCATGTCGGGTTGATTTTCATGTCATTGAGAGCCCGAGAGACTAGAAATTTTGAGTGATATTAAATGTATTGGGTTGCACGCCGCAAAATATTTTATTTATTTATGCCTGTATCTGGCTATTATAGTGCTTGGGCTGAAGGAGCCCCTCCGGAGTCTGCACTCCCAAAGTGAGCGCAATTCATTTATATTGAGGGATGGATCTTGCCTGGACATGGATCTTGTCCGAATCATTTATATCTGGAGATGGATCTTCCCTAGAGCTGGATTGGCCTTATACATTACTGATTGACTGACTGTCAGTTGATGTGTATATATACGGGATGGATCTTTCCTGGGCTGGATTGGCCATATACAGTACTGAGTGATTGAGTATTTTGAGATTATGAGTGCACGAGGTTTCCACTGAGGTGCATCACATACAACATGTACATTGGCATGTAGATATAAAGATGTCATATTCTTCATATCATTCATAATTTATCTATTTTAATTGTACTGAGTTTAATTGTTGAGTTTGAAAGTATGCCTATATTTCTGTACTGTTATTTCTATATTGGATTGTACCTGTGGAGCTCGTAACTACTTCAAGCCCAAAGGTTAGTCTTGTTACTTATTGAGTGCATGGGGTCAGTTGTACTTATACTACACTCTGCACTTCGTGTGCAGATCCAGGTACTTCCGGACACGCGTTTGCTAGTTTTTGGGAGATTATCTGTTGGAGACTATCGAGGTAGCTTCTTGACGTCTGCAGACCTTGATTCTCTTTCATTTCAGTTATTTGTATTGTTCTACATTTCCGGACAATGTTTGTATTAGTCAGACTATGTTATCATTTAGATGCTCATGCGCTCAGTGACACCGGATTTTGGAAGTGTATTTATATCAGTATGTGTGGGATTTTCTATTAAATATATATATTATGTTTTCAAACTTAAAAAAAAATTATGGTTTATTAAGGTTGTCGGCTTGCCTTGTACTGAGATAGGCGCCATCACGACATGCGGATTTTAGGTCGTGACAATTTTTATTCTTAATACTATACTAACATTTTTAATTTGTGTTCTAACGCTCTTTTTATGGTATAAATTTATGTATCCTAAGATATATTTTTAACTTGAATAAGAATTTTACTCATATGATGAATTTATAAAATAATTGAATTTGATTCTCTTGCTAAATAATTAATTAAAGATTTAACATAAAAAATAATTTATTCTATGTTGATTCAGATCTTAATATTAGTTCATCTCTTGTTTTGAATGTTAATATTAATTCTAATTTTATCCACTATAAATTTTATTTTCAAAGAATAAAATATTGATATGACATTTCACTTTTAGATCTTTATGTTTGTAGAATCATTAGTTGTATTGACTCTTACCAACCATTATTTGTCACGACCCGAAATTTCCACCTCCGGACCGTGAGGGCGCCTAATATTTCACTTTCTAGGAAAACCAACGTTAGAATAACATTATCCATTTTTTAAAATAATGTTTAAATTTATTAATAACAAGGAAGAAAATGCGGAAGCAATTTTGAAATAATCCATAATAATAACGGGGTCTAAATACCATCCCATAATTGGTGTCACAAGTGCACGAGCTTCTAGAATAAATACAAATAAAGGTCTGATTAAATAAAGCTGTCTGGAAATAAACACACAGCTAAAGTACAATAAACGGGGACTTCAGAACTGCAGACGCCATGCAGTTATACTTTAAGACTCCTCTAATAGCTGAAATCCAAGCAAGTCTATGGTACGCCGCTGGACCAACTCCAAAATCTGCACAAGAAGTGCAGAGTGTAGTATCAGTACAACTGACCCCATGTACTAGTAAGTGCTGAGCCTAACCTCGATGAAGTAGTGACGAGGCTAAGGAGGTTCACTTACATTAACATGTACACAATATTAGTAACAACAACAATAATAGGAATAAATCAGGTAATTCATTTATAATAATTGAAGGCAACTCAGCAGTCATAACTAATTATCATTTCCTTATTTCTGTTGCAGCGTGCAACCTGCTCTCACAATATATCCACATTCAGTTCTGTTGTGGCGTGCAACCCGCTCTCACAATATATCCACATTCAGTTCTGTTGCGGCGTGCAACCCGCTCCTCCAAAATATTTATTTTAATCAAGTCTGTTGCGGCGTACAATCCGATCCTCCAATATTAACTTTTTAACAAGTCTGTTGCGACGTGCAACCCGATCCTCCAATATTGACTTTTAATAAGTTTATTGCGGCGTGCAACCCAATCCTCCAATATTGACTTTTAGTAAGTCTGTTGCGGCATGCAACCCGATCCTCCAATATTGACTTTTAATAAGTGTGTTGCGGCGTGTAACCCGATCCTCCAATATAGACTTTTAATAAATCTGTTGCGGCGTGCAACCCGATACTCCAATATATTCATTATAATCAATCATGTTGCGGCGTGCAATCCGCTCCTCCAACATTTTCATTTACCAATTCTTATAGAAGAAATTTTCCCAATAAATGTAACAATTAATATAAAATTACAAGATTACAAGCATACAATAATTATGGTTTAATTATGAAGCAAACAATGACAAATAGCAAATTATTATGGAAATCAGGGAGTATATAGGCAGTTTAATATTTAATATGCTAAATATCAAATAACAATTAAGGCACATAATTCAAATAGCATGTAACAATTAATGCAGGAATTCAAGAATTTATATTTGCAAAGAATAAGAGAGAAATAATTATTATAATAATTAATTTATGATTAAAAATAATTTATAATTTTTCAAGTAAGCAGGCAAACAATTAATTTGATGACGTATAGATACTCGTCACCTCGCCTATACGCCATTTACATGCAATTCACATAACAAACAATTTAAGGGTTCTATTCCCTCAAGTCAAGGTTAATCCAGACACTTACCTCGCTTTACAAATTCCAATCAATTATTCAACCACAGCTTTTCCTTTTAAATTTGCCTCTGAAAGCTTCAAATATATTCACAAAAAATTTAATATATTCAATACTAATCATAGGAATTAATTCCATATGAATTTACAAATTTTTCGGATAAAAATCGAAAATTCATTAAAATATTCGGCAGTGGGACCCACGTCTCAAATCCCAAAAAACTTGAGAAATCCGAACACTCATTTCGATACGAGTTCAACCATACCAAATTTGTCCGATTCCGATATCAAATGGACCTTCAAATCTTAAATTTTCATTTTTTGGAAAGTTTTATAAAAATTTCAATTTCTTCCATCTAAATCTGAAATAAATGATGAATATAGACATGGATTTGAGAAATACAATCACTATATGATAAAGAACACTTACCCAGTTCGAAATCATGAAAAACTTCTTTGAAATCACCCCTAAGCCGAGTTATAATTGAGGGTTTGTGAAAAATAGGAAAAATCCCGTTTTTGGTTCTGTTTGAAGTCACAGGGGTCAGGCCTTCTTCGCATTCGCAAAGGGCTTGTCGCATTCGCGAAGGGCTTGTTGCATTCGCGATGAGTAGCAGCCCGTGGATTTCGCGTTCGCGAGTCCTCCTTCGCATTCGCGAAGGTTTCCTCCCTGGCCTTCGCGTTCGCGAGGCATAGCTCGCGTTCGCGCTGAAGGAATGATCGACCCTCCCCCAGGTGTGCCTAACACTACGCGTTCGCAAGGAGATGGTCGCATTCGCGAAGGGTAATGCCCCCATTGCTTCACGTTCGCGACCAAGACTTCGCATTCGCGAAGAAGAAAAATCCAGCTGCCCAGTTTACTCTTTGCGTTCGCGAGAGTACCTTCGCGAATGCGAAGAAGAACATGCCAGGACACCTGCTGCAGCAAAATTCCAGATTTTCTAAGTCCAAAACATCACGTAGCCTATCTGAAACTCACCCGAGACCTCGGGTCTCCAAACCAAACATGCATACAGGTTCTAAAACATCATACAAACTTGCTCGCGCGATCGAATCGCCAAAATAACACCTAGAACTATGAATCGGACACCAAATCAAAGGAAGTTTTCAAGAAAACTTTAAAACTTATATTTTTACAACCAGACATCCGGATCATGTCAAATCAACTCCGATTCTCGCCAAATTCGGCAGAGAAGTCATAAATATTATAGTGAACCTATACAGGTCTCCGGAACCAAAATACGGACTCGAGGTCAATAAATCCAACATCAGTAATTTCTTAGAAATCATTAAGCTTTCAAGCTTTTAATGTTTCATCAAAATTCCATATCTCGAGCTAGGGACCTCGGAATTCAATTCCGGGCATATGCCCAAGTCCGAAATCATGATACGGACCTACCGGAATTTTAAAAATACTGATCCGGATCCGTTAGGTCAATTTTGAGTTTTAAAGCTCTATTTCCCATTTTAATCTATTTTTCACATAAAAACTTTCCGGAAAATTGTACGGACTGCGCACGCAAGTCGAGGAATGATAAATGGTGCTTTTCGAGGTCTTAGAATACAGAATTACTTATTAAAATTAAAGATGACATTTTGGGTCATCACATTCTCCACCTCTAAAACAAACGTTCGTCCTCGAACGGAGTTAGAAAGAGTACCTGAGATGGAGAAAAGGTGTGGATATTTACTCCGCATGTCTGACTTGGACTCCTAGGTAGATGTCTCTACCGGCTGACCTCTCCATTGCACCTGAACTGAAGGATAACTCTTTGACCTCAACTGTCGGACCTGCCGTGCTAGAATAGCCACCAGCTGCTCCTCGTAAGTCAAATCTTTGCCCAATTGGACTGAGTTGAAATCTAACACATGGGACGGATCACCATGATATTTCTGAAGCATAGACACATGGAACACCGGATGAACCGCTGAAAACTAGGTGGTAATGCAAGCCTGTAGACTACTTCACCCACCCTTTCAAGAATTTCAAATGGGTCTGATATACCTAGGGCTCAACTTGCCCTTCTTTCCGAACCTCATTACGCCTTTCATAGGTGAAACCCGGAGCAATATTCGTTTTCCAACCATGAATGCAATATCACGAACTTTACGGTCGGCATAACTCTTTTGCCCAGACTGAGCTATGCGAAGTCGATCCTGAATATTCTTGATCTTATCCAAGGCATCTTGTACCAAATCGATACCCAACAACCGAGCCTCTCCCGGTTCAAACCAACCAACTCGCGATCGGCATCGCCTTCCATATAATGCCTCATATGGAGCCATCTGAATGCTCGACTGGTAGCTATTATTATAAGCAAACTCCGCAAGTGGCAAGAAATTATCCCAAGAACCTCCAAAGTCTATAACACAAGCGCGAAGCATATCTTCCAATATCTGAATAGTGCGCTCTGACTGTCCGTCTGTCTGTGGATGAAATGTTGTATTCAACTCCACCCGCGTGCCTAACTCACGCTGTACAGCCCTCCAGAAATGTGAGGTAAACTGCATACCTCGATCTGAAATAATAGACACGGGCACACCGTGAAGGCGGACAATCTCACGAAAGTAAATTTCAGCTAACCTCTCTGAAGAATAGATAACTGCCACCGGAATGAAATGGGCTGACTTGGTCAACCTGTCCACAATGACCCAAACTGCGTCAAATGTTTTCTGAGTCCGTGGGAGACCAACAACAAAATCCATAGTGATACGCTCCCACTTCCACTCAGGAATTTCTAACTTTTGAAGCAAACCACCAAGTCTCTGATGCTCGTACTTAACTTCCTGACAATTCAGACACCGAGCTACATGTACAACTATATCCTTTTTCATTCTCCTCCACCAATAATGTTGCCGCAAATCTTGATACATTTTTGCTGTACCTGGATGAATAGAATACCTGGAACTGTGTGCTTTTTCAAGAATTAATTCACGAAGCCCATCCACATTAGGCACACAAATACGGCCCTGCATTCACAGAACCCCATCTTCCCCCATAGAAACCTGTTTGGCATCACCGTGCTGCACCGTGTCCTTAAGGACAAGTAAGTGAGGATCATCATACTGCCTCTCTCTGATGAGCTCATATAAAGAAGACCGAGTGACTATACAAGCTAGAACCCGACTGGGTTCTGAAACATCTAACCTCACGAAATGATTAGCCAAAGTCTTAACATCAGCAGCTAATGGCCTCTCACCAACCGGAATATATGCAAGACTGCCCATACTCACAGCCTTTCTACTCAAAGCATCGGCCACCACATTGGCCTTTCCGGGGTGACACAAAATGGTGATATCATAGTCTTTCAACAACTCCAACCATCTTCTCTGCCTCAAATTAAGATCCTTTTGTTTGAATAGATACTGGAGGCTACGACGATCAATAAATACCTCACACGAGACACCGTAGAGGTAATGCCTCCAAATCTTCAGCGCATGAACAATTGCTGCCAATTCTAAGTCATGAACAGGATAATTCTTCTCGTGAACTTTCAACTGCCGCGATGCATATGCAATTACCTTGCCATATTGCATTAATATTGCACCAAGCCCAATGTGAGATACGTCACAATATACCGTATACGATCCTGAACCTGTGGGTAATACCAATACTAGCGTCGTAGTCAAAGCGGTCTTGAGCTTCTTAAAGCTCAACTCACACTCGTCTGACCATCTGAATGGAACACCCTTCTGGGTTAGTCTAGTCAATGTGCTTGCCATAGATGAAAACCCTTCCACGAACCAACGCTAATAACCTGCCAAACCCAGGAAACTCCGGATCTCTGTAACCGAAGTAGGTCTAGGCCATTTCTGAACAGCCTCAATCTTCTTAGTATCCACCTTTATGCCTTCTGCCAATACAACATGTCCCAAAAAGGCAACTGAGTCTAACCAAAACTCACATTTTGAAACTTTGGGATATCCATAAATGGTGGAGCATTTGTCAACCCAAATGACATCACTAGGAACTCGTAATGCCCATACCGAGTCCGAAAAGCTGTCTTAGGGACATCAGATGCCCTAATCTTCAACTGATGGTAACCAGATCTCAAATTAATTTTCGAGAATACCTTGGCACCCTGAAGCTGATCAAATAAGTCATTAATTCTTGGCAGTGGATATTTGTTTTTGATAGTGGCCTTGTTTAACTGCCGATAGTCTATACACATCCGCATCGAGCCATCTTTCTTCTTTACAAATAATACTGGTGCACCCCAGGGTGAGACACTGGGGTCTAATGAATCCCTGATCAAGCAAGTCTTGTAATTTCTCTTTCAATTCTTTCAACTCTGGCGGGGCCATACGGTATGGTGGAATAGAAATGGGCTGAGTGCCCGGAGCCAAATCAATACATAAGTCAATATCTTTGTCGGGTGGAATCCCCGGCAGATCTGCAGGAAATACTTCTGAAAATTTACGAACAACTGGCACTGAGTCCATAGAAGGGACGTCCGCACTGGGATCGCGAATATAAGCCAAATAGGCTGGATATCCTTTCTCTGCCATACGTCGAGCTTTCATATAAGAAATAACCCTGCTGGCAGAATGGCCAGGAGTTCCTTTCCACTCTAATCGAGGTAACCCCGGCATAGCTAGGATTATTATCTTGGCATGACAGTCCAATATAGCATGATAAGGAGACATCCAATCCATACCCAAGATGACATCAAAATCTACCATATCAAGAAATAGAAGATTCACACTAGTTTCAAGATTACCAATAGTAACCACACACGAACGCTATACATGATCTACTACCACAGAGTCTCCCACCGGTGTTGATACACACACAGAAGCACCCAGAGAATCACAAGGCACAACCAAATATGAAGCAAAATAGGAGGTCACATAGGAATAAGTAGATCCTGGATCAAATAGAATTGAAGCATCTCTATGGAAAACTAGAATAATACATGTGATCACAGCATCAGATGACTCGGCCTCAGGCCTAGCTGGAAAAGCATAAAATCGGGGCTGGGCCCTACCACTCTGAATTGCATCTCTGGCATGGCCTCTAACTGGCTAGCCTCCACCTCTAATTGTATGACCTCCACCTCTAATGGCCTGACCTCCACCTCTAACTAGCTGAGCAGACGGTGAAGCTACCAGTGCTAGTATGATGGCACGAGAATCTTGCCGAGATTTGTTACTCGCCAATCTAGGGCAATACCTCTTATTGTGACCAATGTTCCCACACTCATAACACCCATCCTGATGCCGTGGCTGCTGAATCTGAAGCTGACCCAGATGGGCCGGATAACCGCTGTAGTAACTCTGGAGTGGTGGTGCACTAATAGGAGCTGAATGCACTGAATACTGGCTGCCCAGAGTAAGGCACCGGGAGATACATGAAGTGTTGAATAAAACGGTCTGGGAGGATGACCCCTACCAAAATTACCCCTGCCACTAGACGAGGCACCACTGTAACCACCAAACTGACGAGGCCTATTATCGGACCTCTGCCCTCTTTCCTGTGCAAGAACCATCTCGATCCTCCTTGCGACATTAGCAACCGCCTGAAAAGAAATCTCACTTCTGGTCTCCTTGGCCATCTGAAGTCTGATAGGGTGATTGAGTCCCTCAATGAACCTCCTCAATATCTCTCCCTCCGTAGGTAGTAAAAGGAGAGCATGACGGGCCAAATCCACAAAACGGGACTCATACTAAGTAACAGTCATACTGCCCTGCTGTAGACGCTGAAATTTCTTGCGGAATTCCTCTCTCAGTATGATAGGGAGGAACTTCTCCAGAAATAGCTGAGAGAACTGCTCCTAGGTAAGTGCAGGCGATCCGACTAGTCGGGTCAATGTGTAATCTCTCCACCACCTCTTGGCAGAACCCGTCATCTGGAGTACAGCAAAATTAACTCCATTGGTCTCAACTATACTCATGTTTCGTAGCACCTCATGGCAGCGTTCAAGATAATCCTGTGGGTCCTCAGAAGGTGTACCACTAAAGTGAATTGGAAAGAGCTTAGTGAACTTATCCAGTCTCAATAAGGCCTCAAAAGACATGGAGGGCCTATTATCGGTCTGTGCCGCAACAACTGGCTAAACTACCCCTACTGGCGGGGCTGCTGGAGCCTGATTCTGGGGAGCCATCTGCTCCAGGGCGGGAGTAGTGGGAGTCTGTGCTCCTCCCCTAGCCTGTTAGACGGCTGGTGCCACTAGAAATGTACCATTCTGGGCCACACCCTCCATAAGACTCACCAATCGGACTAGAGCGTCCTGAAGCACTGGAGTGGCTATGAATCCTTCCGGGACCTGAACTGGTCCAACTGGTACATTCTGAACTGGGACCTTTTCCTGAAGGTCTATCTAAGGTTCTTCAACAGGTGCAGCTACTCTAGCTTTGGACTGAGCTCTACCTCAGCCTTTGCCTCGGCCTCTAGCAAGACCTCGACCTCGACCTCTACCCCTGGCCATAGTTACCACCGGGGGTTCTGGTCCCTGTCCATCGGTAGAGGTATTACGTGTTCTCACCATCTTCGAGAGAATAAGAGTAGAATGGTTCAATCATCGATGATAGAATAAATTTGCACGACAGAATAAGAAAGAAGTGATATTGTTCCTAAACTTCATAGCCTCTAAGAGATAAGTACAGACGTCTCCGTACCGATCCTTCAGACTCTACTAAGCTTGCTCGTGACTCGTGAGTCCTATGTAACCTAGTTCTTTGATACCAACTGTCACGACCCGAAATTCCCACCTCCGGACCGTGATGGCGCCTAACATTTCACTTGCTAGGCAAGCCAACGTTAGAATAACATTATCCATTTTTTAAAATAATTTTTAAATTTATTAATTACAAGGAAGCAAATGCGGAAGCAATTTTGAAATAATCCATAATAATAACGGTGTCTAAATACCATCCCAGAATTTGTGTCACAAGTGCACGAGCTTCTAGAATAAATACAAATAAAGGTCTGAATAAAATAAAGCTATCTGGAAATAAACACACAGCTAAAGTAAAATAGACGGGGACTTCAAAACTGCGGACGCTATGCAGTTATACCTCAAGTCTCCTCTGATAGCTGAAATCCGAGCAAGTCTATGGTACGCCGCTGGGACCAACTCAAAAATCTGCACAAGAAGTGCAGAGTGTAGTATCAGTACAACCGACCCCATGTACTGGTAAGTGCTGAGCCTAACCTCGATGAAGTAGTGACGAGGCTAAGGCGGTTGACTTATATTAACCTGTACGCAATATTAGTAACAACGATAATAATAGGAATAAATCAGGTAATTCATTTATAATATTTGAAGGCAACTCACCAGTCATAACCAATTATCATTTCCATTATTTCTGTTGCAGCGTGCAACCCGCTCTCATAATATATCCACATTCAGTTCTGTTGCGGCGTGCAACCCGCTCCTCCAACATATTTATTTTAATCAAGTCTGTTGCGGCGTACAATCCGATCCTCCAATATTAACTTTTTAACAAGTCTGTTGCGAAGTGCAATCCGATTCTCCAATATTGACTTTTAATAAGTCTATTGCGGCGTGCAATCCGATCCTCCAATATTGACTTTTAATAAGTCTGTTGCGGCGTGCAACCTAATCCTCCAATATTGACTTTTAATAATTCTGTTGCGGCGTATAACCCAATCCTCCAATATTGACTTTTAATAAGTCTGTTGCGGTGTGCAACACGATCCTCCAATATAAACTTTTAATAAGTTTGTTGCGGCGTGCAACCCGATCCTTCAATATATTCATTATAATCAATCATGTTGCGGCGTGCAACCCGCTCCTCCAACAATTTCATTTATCAATTCTTATAGAAAAAATTTTCCCAATAAATGTAACAATTAATATAAAATTATAAGACAACAAGCATACAATAATTATGGTTTAATTATGAAGCAAACAATGACAAATAGCAAATTATTATGGAAATCAGGGAGCAAATAGGCAGTTTAATATTTAATATGCTAAATGTCAAATAACAATTAAGGCACATAATTCAAATAGCATGTAACAATTAATGCAGGAATTCAAGAATTTATATTTGCAAAGAATAAGAGAGAAATAATTATTATAATAATTAATTTATGATTAAAAATAATTTATGATTAAAAATAATTTATAATTTTTCAAGTAAGCAGGCAAACAATTAATTTGATGATGTATGGACACTCGTCACCTCGCCTATATGTCGTTTACATGCAATTCACATAACAAACAATTTAAGGGTTCTATTCCCTCAGGTCAAGGTTAACCCCGACACTTACCTCGCTTTGCAAATTCTAATCAATTATTCAACTACAGCTTTTCCTTTTAAATTTGCCTCAGAAAGCTTCAAATCTATTCACAAACAATTCTATATATTCAATACTAATCATAGGAATTAATTCCATATGAATTTACAAATTCTCCGGATAAAAATCTGAAATTCATAAAAATATTTGGCAGTGGGGCCCACATCTCAAATACCGAAAAAACTCATGAAATCCGAACACCTGTTACGATACGAGTTCAACCATGCCAAATTTTTCCAATTCCGATATCAAATGGACCTTCAAATCTTAATTTTTCATTTTTGGAAAGTTTTACAAAAATTCTAATTTCTTCCATCTAAAATCCGAAATAAATGATGAATATAGACATGGATTTGTGAAATACAATCACTATATGATAAAGAACACTTACCTAGTTTGAAATCATGAAAAAACTCCTTTGAAATCGCCCCTAAGCAGAGTTATAATTGAGGGTTTGTTAAAAATGAAAAAATCCCGTTTTTTGGTTCTGTTTTAAGTCACAGGGGTCAGGCCTTATTCGCGTTCCCGAAGGGCCTGTCGCATTCGCGATGAATAGCAGCCCGTGGATTTTGCGTTCACGAGTCCTCCTTCGCATTCGTGAAGGTTTCCCCTTGGCCTTCGCGTTTGCAAGGCATAGCTCGCGTTCCCGCTGAAGGAATGATCGACCCTCCCCCAGGTGTGCCAAACACTACGCGTTCGCGAGGAGATGGTCGCGTTTGTGAAGGGTAATGCCCCTATCGCTTCACATTCGCGACCAAGCTTTTGAATTCGCGAAGAAGAAAAATCCAGCTGCCCAGTTTACTCTTCGCATTCACGAGAGTACCTTCGCGAACGCGAAGATGAACATGCCAAAATACCTGCTGCAGCAAAATTCCAGATTTTCAAAGTCCAAAACATCCTGTAGCCTATCCGAAACTCACCCGAGCCCTTGGGGCTCCAAACCAAACATGCAAACAGGTTCTAAAATATCATACGAACTTGCTCGTGCGATCGAATCGCCAAAATACACCTAGAACTACGAATCGGATACCAAATCAAAGGAAGTTTTCAAGAAAACTTTAAAACTTATATTTTTATAACCAGACGTCCGAATCACGTCAAATCAACTTCGATTCTCATCAAATTCGGCAGACAAGTCATAAATATTATAGTAGAGCTATACCGAGCTACGGAACCAAAATACGGACCCGAGATCAATAAATCCAACATCAGTAATTTCTTAGAAATCATTAAGCTTTCAAGCTTTTAATTTTTCATCAAAATTCCATATCTCGAGCTAGGGACCTCAGAATTTGATTCCGGGCATACGCCCAAGTCCCAAATCATGATACGGACCTACCAGAATTTTCAAAACACTGATCTGGATCCGTTTGCTCAAAATGTTGACCTAAGTCAACTTAGTTAAGTTTTAAAGCTCTATTTCCCATTTTAATCCATTTTTCATATAAACAATTTCCGAAAAATTATACGGACTACGCACGCAAGTCGAGGACTGATAAATGGTACTTTTCGAGGTCTCAGAATACAAAATTACTTATTAAATTTAAAGATGACATTTTGGGTCATCACATTATTTTTCTCTTTCTCACACATTTATATTCTTAAATATTTTCTTAGTTGTTGTTTAACAATTCGGTATTTTTCAATATTACACAAAAAATTGATTAAAAAAAATATTATTTGAGTAGGAAAATAGTTCAAATAAAATATAAATTTATATTACCGTGGGTGTATTTTTCTTAATTTCAACTCTTTATACAGTCCATTTAATATTACTTTTGTTTCGTTTTGGTATTGGACATTATTGTAACCACCCGGCCGGTCATTTTGAGTATTACATCCCCGTTCCTCCATTTACTGCTCAAATTATGATTTACGGTTGTTATTTTACTTGCCGATGTTCGGGTCCGGTGAGGTTTTCGGATGATTGGGAACACTATGTTCCAAGGTTTAGAACTTAAGTTGAAAAGGTTGATCGGATGTTGAACTTAAGTTGAAAAGGTCTGTGATGTTGCTTATATGGTTGGGGAGAAGGTTCTGCTCAAGATTTCGCCCATGAAGGGTATGTTGAGGTTCGGGAAGAAGAGCAAGTTGAGCCATCGGTATATTGGGCCTTTGAGGTACTTAAGAAGATTGGAGAGGTGGCTTATGAACTTGCTTTGCCACCTAGTCTATCAGGTGTTCATCCAGTGTTTGATGTATCCATGCTCCAAACATATGTCGGGGATCCGTCTCATGTTTTGGATTTCAGCACAGTGCAGTTGGATGGTAATTTGACTTATGATGTGGAGTCATTGGCCATTTTAGACCGGCAGGTTCGAAAGTTGAGATCAAAGAACATAGCTTCAGTGAAAGTACAGTGGAGAGGCCAGCCAGTCAGAGAAGCTACTCGGGAGACTGAGCGGGAGATACAGAGCAAATATCCACACCTATTTGAGACTCCAGGTATAAATCTAAAACCGTTGGAGGACGAACGTTTGTTTAAGAGGGCGAGAATATAACTGCCCGACCGGTCGTTTTGAGTATTACAACCATGTTCCCCCATTTACTGCTCAAATTATGATTTACGATTGTTATTTGACTTTTCGGGGTAATTGGTTCGGGTCCTTTGAGGTTTTGGGCTGATTTGGAACACCCAGTTCCAAAGTTTAGAACTTAAGTTGAAAAGGTTAACCGGATGTTGACTTGTGTGTAACGACCCTGTAGAATTTTTGCTAAGGAAATTAAGGTTTTTATTTACGCGGCCCACTATGCGGCCGCAGAATCACTCTGTGGACCGCAAAATGGCCACCGAGTGAATCAGGAGTGGGGCAAGTGTGGAGGAAAGTTTGCGGCGCATTATGCAACCGCAGATCAGTTCTGCGGTGTATTATGCAACCGCAGAACAGGTCTGTGGACCGCATAACGATCGCAGACTGAGGAAGCGTTACCTAGTTCCGGAGGCCATTTTTGCGACCCAATATGCGGGCTACAGGAGTATTATGCGGTCGCATATGCGATTGCAGAGTGTGTTTTGGGACTTCATTTTTCTGGTTTTATAAACCCGACCCCATTCTTATAGAACATTATTAGGGGTCATTTTGAAGGGTTTCATTTGATATTTTAGAGAGAGGTGAGAGCATCTTAGAGAGAGAAAGTGAAGACCTAGTCATTTGTCCATCAATTCTTGTTCAAGGTTTGAAGATTTCACAAGGATCTTGCTAGGGCTTCAAAGAGGTAAGAATTTCTAACACTAGTCTTCAATTTTGAGTTTGGGTAAATATGGGTGATTGGGAGTATGATTCTTGGGTGTGAGAGTATTTTTTATACATACACATACTAATAAGGTTTGTGGAAAGATTGTTGAGTTCAAATGGGTAAAGATTGGGTTGAAAATGGTAGAAATCTTCAAAGACTTTAATTGAAGATTTGAGGGTCGAGTTGATGTCGGAATTTTGTGAAATTTATACGGTTAGACTCGTGGTTGGATGGGCGTTCATATTTTGTAACTTTTTTCGGCCTTTCGAGTTCCGAGACGTGGGGCCCACGGGCAATTTTTGAGTTAAATTTCGGATTTTATTGAAAAAATTAGTACTTCCTTATGGAATTAATTACAATAATTGGTATTGACTAAATTAAATTAATTGTGGGTAGATACGAGGCTTTCGGAGACCAATTCTTATGGGAATGGCATAGTGGAATAAAGAATTACACGGTTTGAGGTAAGTAACACTTCTAAATTTGGTCCTGAGGGTATGAAACCCCGGATTATGTGTTATGTGATTGGTTTTAAGGTGACGCACATGCTAGGTGACAGGCGTATGGACGTGCACCGCAGGAATTGTGACTTGGTCAATTCCATGGATCTGTGTAGTTGAATAAATTGTTGTTACCGTACATTTTTTCATGTATTAGGAAAATTGAACTATAAATCATGTTTAAACCATGTGTTGGCACGGTTGGGACCCACAGAGGTCGTGTACGTGTTGAATTATCTGTTAAATTACTATTTTGTATTTAGTCACGATTTTACTTGCATATTATATCTCAGTATCTCTTGTTCATTATTGATGCATCATATCACTATTGTTGGGCTGCTTATCATGATTTCTGAGAGCCCGAGAGACTAGAGAGGTTGATGACTGAGTGAGGCCGAGGACCTAAATGTGAGGATTTTTAGGGGATCGGACTGCACGCTGCAGCATGTTTTATTGATTTATGCCATGATTGGCATGTTATAGCGCTTGGGCTAAAGGAGCCCCTCCGGAGTCTGTACACACCCCCAGCGAGTGCAAGTACCTACTGAGTGCGAGTGTCGAGTGATTGGGAGGAATGAGTGACTGTGAGAAATGAGTGACTGTGAGGTTGGAGTGAATTGGAGGACTGAGTGACTGTTACTCTGAGAGGATGCATTGATTTCATTATTGTTGCATTTCAGCGGTCATATATCACTGTTTTGGAAATTTCTAAAAGACATTACACTTCGGTTTCAGTCGAATGATATGAAATTACTGTGGATTTTTAAATGTTGAACTTGAAAGCATGCCTATCTTCTTATGTTGGAAATTACTGTATTTGGACTTAGCTGGGAAGCTCGTCACTACTTTCAGTTCTTATTTATTATTATTCCTTGCTCAGTTTGTTGTACTCATACTACACCCTGCACTTCGTGTGCAGATCCATGTGATCTCGGACACAGTGGGTGTTGATTCTTTCACACATTTATTTTTTCGGAGATTCAAAGGTAGCTGCCATGTTTCGCAGACCTTGTCTCTCCTTCCCTATCCTTTTGTTTATTGTATTTGGTCTCGGATTATTATAGACCATGTTGTCCAGACTTGTAATGTATAGATGCTCATGTACTCAGTGACACCGGGTTTTGGGAATACATATTTTACCTAGTATTTGTGGGATTTTCTCTTAAACTTAATTATTATGTTTTTCGTATTTAAAAGAAATTGTGGGTTATTGATGATGCCGGTTTGCCTAATATTGAGATAGGCGCCATCACGACGGGTGAGATTTCGGGTTATGACAATTATGAAGTGGTAATGTATTGCCAATACGGAGGATTCTTATGAAATTGATTTTATTAAACCTTCCAGCATATTTTTAATAAGAATTTAATAGATAAAATTTTATTAATTTTAAATCTTAAATATTAAAAATTAGCAAAGAAGGTATTGTAGTCCAAAAAATAGGTTATTGTAGTTATGTCCTTTCCCTATGAGTTCTTCCGCTTGATATTTTAGGGCTATTTTGGTATATTAATATTGTATTTATGCTTTTATAATAAAATAGGCTCTCATTTTTCTAAATGGATTTAGACAATATAGTACATTTTCAAATTAACTTAGTAATAGGATATTATAATACGTTTTCGAATTAAATTAGTAATAGGAATGTTTAAGAAGTATATCCTAAGAGTAATAGGATTACATGACTAAAGATATTTACTTGTTTAATTTTATATGAATTAGACCGCCCGAAAGTAATTATACTAATAGAATTCTTAAAGGTAATCATGTAAGATTCCTAATGTGTAGTATTATGTGCTAAAATGAATAGGATTATAAGGCTAATATCTATAATTCCGGTAATGTCCTTTTATTATGAGTTATTATTCTTAATATTATAAGATTATTTTTGTAAACCGACATTGTATTCATGCTTTTATAATAATATAAAAGATATAAATATAAATATAGATATAGATAGATATAGATATATTAAAGATACACTTTTGCTGTTTGACTTTGAAGAAAAGTGGGAACCGGGTTCAATTATTCATCTCTCTTTGACATGGCTCGGCTATGTTTTCTTTAGGATGAGCTTGTGGAGGGAACGCTTAAAAGTAGTTTATATACCCTCCTGGCCTCCTTCCTCTAAACTCGTGACTTGACACGGTTGTGAAAAAGTAAAGTCTATTTTTTAAAATATCATAAATTTCCAGAAAAAAGGTTATCTTGAAGACATCCAGATATTTCTAAAGTTTTATTGAAAGATAAGGTTAATTATATTTTTTCTGTGTGTAGAACAACATCTAGAACGATCATATATCAATAGTCATAAAGAAGAGCAGATAATTAATCTGAAAGAAATTAAAATGTGGAAGATAGCTTATATCATGATTTGGCTACTAGAACAAAAGTTACATAGAAAACATGGAACATATAGACAATTACATAGTACTCCCTCCGTTTCAATTTATGTGAACTCATTTGACTGGACACGGAGTTTAAAAAAAAAGAGAAAACTTTTGAACTTGTTGTGTAAAATGATGCACATATATTTTGTGTGGCTATAAATCATTGCATAAAGGTAAATTGTTTCCAAATAAGGAAAGAGGTCATTCTTTTTGGCACAGACTAAAAAGGAAATAGGTTCACATAAATTGAAACGGAGGGAGTATTATATATATATATATATTATATACAATCAAAAGACTCTTTCTTCCAAATATTACAAGGATGTTTGGTTCTCAAATAAAACAAAACACAGACAACACAAAAGCAGCTAGCAACAACAAAACAAGATACAGATCATGAGGCAAAATATATAGAAGCCTAAGAAAAACAATTAGAAGCCTATGAGATCCTAAAACCCCAGTTGGAAGCATATTGGATTCCATCACCATTTTTATATATCCATCACCATTTTTATATATCCATCTTAGATTAGAAAAACAATTAGAATCTCATCTTCGTTAATATATCCATCACCATTTTTATATAAAGGCCAGCTTAGATTCCGTGATAAGTCATTTTCTATGCGACTGTTTTTGCTCGGATAAAGATTAGGAATTTATTCTTTCTTTAACCGTTTCCTTCTTCCTTTAACTAATTATTAGGATGAATGTGTATTAATGCAAACTATGTTAGGGTAAAAAGTAACTAAATAATCTTAATTAAATATCTAATAATTCTCTTTTGCTTAGATGCTTTTAAACTTTTGAAGATCTTTCAGTATCTTTGAACCCTTGTCCTTCACGCTGAATTTGATCAAAACGTTGAAGTAAGAAGAGGAATATAAATATATTAGACTATTAGAGATCAATAAAGCAGGCTTGTTACCACATTAAAATAAACATGCCTAAAGTTAATTTAATTAATTTCTTGAAACCTTTTATTGGGAAATATCGATGACTCGATAATTCTACCAAAGTAATGGCATTACCTAGAGATTTAAAATGAATAAATTAGCAAGTCGATCCATTTGATTGAAAAATTAACTTTATGGGCGGCATGGGTTGTCGTAAAATGGTAAGTAGCCATTCATCCTTAATTAAAGGCTATAACTTGAGTCCTAAATATGAACTTGCGCATCACTTTATTCCTCCCTGTTGAACTCCAAGGCGGATACCATATAGGAGGTTGCTGTTATGAATCAAAGCATCTGACGAATAATTAAGGTGAGGGGCATCTCAAAGGCGAGACTATTACAACTTTTGATTTAGGGTCCCAAAATTTTTGAAGTCCAAAAAAGTTTTAACAGTAGATTTTATTATTTTATTTTTGTTTTACAATATTAAAGTTTGTAAAAAAAGAAAAGAAAGTAAAAAATCTTTACACAAATAGAAAGAAAGGAGATTGCTTACTTTTTAACAGTGAAAATATTTTAAAACTTTGAATTAATTTAACTACTCAAATCTTCGTATTACTAAATAAATTTTTTTATAATAAGATCTAAGGTAATATATTGCAAATACATAATTAATATCTTATTAACTTAATTTTACAAAATCTTACCAATATTATGTCTTGTAATACTACAATATAAACAACCAAAAAATTTTATCAAAAACATTAAGGCCCATTATTAAAAGTTTGGCCTTAAGCTATATGTCACTAACTTATAGACGGCTTGAGAAATATTCCCACAAATGTTACATAGTTATTTTAAACACAACAAAAAAGCCATAACAAGAGCAACACTAGAGAATATCTTTCACGACCCAAATTCACCTATAGGTCGTGATGGTATCCAATAACATCCCCGCTAGGCAAGCCAACTAATGATTTAAACATATATCCATTTGTTTAAAAATTATCCGAGTAATAAAACTCGGAGTACTTGCAAAAATTAAGACAATGTGAGATATAAGATAAATTAAAACCCAAGTAAAATAATTAAATCCAAAAATTCTACTAGTGTGTGCCAAGACCTAGTGTCACGAGTATATGAGCATCTAGTAGATTATACAAAATGCCACGACCCAAAATCCCACCACAGGCGTCGCGATGGCACTTAGTCTCTAAGATTAGGTGAGCTGATTTTAAAAACTATTCAAGCCATATTTTTTAAAAACATATAATTTAATACAACCTCTCAAGACTGGTGATACTGAGCCACGAACTCTAACTGAATACATGGAATAATCTCGAGAATCGAAT
Organism: Nicotiana tabacum; assembly: GCF_000715075.1. Classification (NCBI taxonomy): domain Eukaryota; kingdom Viridiplantae; phylum Streptophyta; class Magnoliopsida; order Solanales; family Solanaceae; genus Nicotiana; species Nicotiana tabacum. The sequence continues at coordinate 17,316,609 of NC_134091.1, forward strand.
ATACAATACTGTTCGATTAAGAAATTAACAGTACAATAAAAATAGAAAGACTCCAAGGGACTGCGACGACCAAGAAACTCTACCTTAAGTCCTTTCGATCACACTCTAACTTTGTCCGAGTCCGATACCTCCAATACCTGGCTCGGTACAAAAATGTGCAGAAGTGTAGTATGAGTACACCACAGTCGGTACCTAGTAAGTATCAAGACTAACCTCATTGGGATAGTGACGAGGTACAGTCAAGACACTCACTAGTCTAATAACCTGTGTAATATAGTATACAAAAATATTAGGAAAGAAATAACAATGATGGCAACGCTAATCAACCAGTGATATACACAGCAAGACAACACCATTAATATTGCTCAACAAATAATGAATACAAGTACACCCAATTAATCAAGTCCTTCAAATATCAATCTTTCGCCTATATGCTTTTCAAATAATCTTCAGGATATAATACTTTCCAATAAATATATTTCGAATACAGTCCCTTCAAATAAATATCTTTCAAATATAATTCTTTTAAATAAATCTCTTTGAAATAAGTCCTTCAAATAACTATCTTCAAATATAATTCTTTTAAATAAATCTCTTTCAAATATAATTCCTTCAAATAAATATCTCCCGAATATAATTCCTTCAAGTAAAAGTCACCATGTGACACCTCATTTATCTTTCCTGGTGTAAGAAATATATTCAAGATATCACATCAATAGCACCGCAATACCTTCATGCATTTGTCTCATTCTCACCCAATGTATATATGTAAATCAAATCAATTGGCACAGCAACACCCTTCGTGCATTTATCTTTTTCTCACCGTGCATATATATATATAATAGTACCAACTAGGTGGGAGAAATGCCAATAATAATAAAAGAAGTAAAGTGGGAGGCACACAGTCAGCAAGCACAACTACAAGTCACACAGAAAACATAAGTGCACAATAACAGCTCAAGATAAAGGCATGAATGTATACACAACAAGAAGATATCACAATATAACGTATGTCTCTCGTCCTCGCCTGCACAGAAACACCCTTCGTGCCATGAACATATGATAATATAAAAATAATGACACGACATCACTCTTCGTACTCTTACTCTCATCCTCACCTGATAATGTAAATAAAATGGCACGACATCACCCTTCGTGCTTTACACTCTCAATGGTAAGGCATCACCCTTCGTGCTTTACACTCTCAAATGGTACGGCATCACCCTTCATGCTTTACACTCTCCCTCATATGATAATATAATTTAAATGGCACGACATCACCCTTCGTACTTTACACTCTCAAATGGCACGACATCACCCTTCGTGCTTTACACTCTTCCTTACCAAGTACATGTATATCATTAACAAGCAAGGTAGGAAGCATAAATAACATCAAGGAGAGTGTTTAAACCACAACACAATACAACAATTCATATCACAATTTGCTACTGACCACAACCAAATTTCCAATATGTACTAGAATCAATAACTTTCTCAACAAATAGCCCAAGGCTCCACACAACGTATATAAAACCTCAAAACAATCAATAGAGGTGAAAAATACTCAGTATAGGGAAACGCCTTCATTAGTCCAAATGCTTGATAATTATATTAACTCTTCAATTTAAATTTATTTAATAAATATTTGCAGATAAGGATTCCATCATGAATTTAATTCCAAGAAAAATATCATATCAACAAACACACAGAATTCACATAAAAATCCAAGTGAAAATAACACCAAATTATTATATAAAATATAAACTTGACAAATAAGGAATGAGGCGTGACAATTCAAGGATTTACTAAATGCCAACAATTATCCAATTTAATACATAAAAATACCTAAAACTTTAAACCAATAAATTTGCACATATAAGCCCAAGTACGTACTCGTCACCTCGCGTACACGGATTCCAATCACACAATTTTCACATAAGACTCAATGCCTAAGGGGTAATTCTCCCACTAAGGGTTAGGCAAGATACTTACCTTTTTGAAGTTATGCCGATATTTCAAAATCGCCTTCTTGCTTGAATTGACCTCCGGACAGCTCAAATCTATCCAAATTAATTGTATAAAATTATTAAAATTTATCGAAAATAATTCCGAATAATAAAATACCAACTTAAAATTTTATTCTAAAAAGTCAACACGAGGCCCGCCCCTCAGAACTCGACAGAATTTTTATGAAATTCGAACACCCATTCCGATACAATTTCAACCATACCAAAATTATCAAATTTCGATAACGGATCTCCCTTCAAATCTTAAATTGAAGTCTATAGGATTTTTACTATTTTTAACACAATTCACTAATTTAGTGATAAAAACAATAATAGATTCATGTAATTTAACCAAAATCAAATTAGGAATTCTTACCCCAAATCTTTTCCTTGAAAAACTATGGAAAATCGCCTCACCCGAGCTTCCTTGGTCCAAAAATGGAAGAATGAGATGAATTTTGGACTTTATTCGGCTACCCAGGGGTTTATTCTTCGCGTTTGCGACCCTTCCCTCGCGTTCGCGATGAACAAATTCTCCAACAACCATTTTCAAACTCTTCTCCGATAGCCTCTAATATAATGGTCATAACCTTTTGTATAAAACTCCAAATGATGAATGGTTTAACTTTCTGAAACCTAGACTCCAAGGATTATAACTTTCATTTGTTGCTCATCTCCCCTTTCCTTATAGATTGCGAGATATAAGCTTCCAAAGTCAGCCCTATGCAATAGAGATTTCCAAACTCTTCCCAGATAGCCTGTAGTGTGTACACCATAACCTTTTGTACATAACTCCAAATGACAAATGGTTTACTTTTATGAAAACTAGACATGAAGGGCTACAACTTTTATTTTTGGATCATCTCTGAATTTCTTATAGATTGCGAGATATGATCCTCCAAAATCAGACCAGTGCAACAGAGATTTCCTTCTTTGCGAACGCGAGAGTCTCTTCGTGAACGCGACGAACAAAATCCTAGAAGCCAAATCCTTCTTCGCGAACTCGAGAGGATCCTCGCGAATACGAAGAACAAGACCAGATATCAGAAAATCAGCATCCAAAGTAGCCCAAAATGATCTGAAACACACCCGCAACACACATGAGGCCCCCGGGACCCCAACCAAATATACCAACAAGTCCTAAAACATCATACGAACTTAGTCGAGGCCTCAAATCACATCAAACTTCGCTAAAAACAAGATTCATACCCCAATTCAAGCCTAATGAAACTAAAAAATTCCAACTTCTACGTTCGATCCCGAAACCTATCAAATCAAGTCTGATTGACCTCAAATTTTGCACACAAGTCATAAATGGCATAACGGAGCTATTTCAATTTCCAGAATCGGATTTCTATCCCGATATCAAAAATTCAACTCCCCAGTAAAACTTCTAAACTTAACTTCCTATTTTCTTGATTTCAAGCCTAATCAATTACGAACTTCCAAATAAATGTCCGGACACACTCCTAAGTCCAAAATCAACATACGAAGCTATTGACATCATCAAAATTCCATTCTGGAGTCGTTTGCTCAAAAGTCAAACTTCAGTTAAAGTTTAGAAATTCAAGCTTTATAAAATCAAACCTTTTATTTTATTTTAGGTTTTTCAAAAACTAACGGAAAACGTTCCTACGCACCTCAGAATAAATTAAAATTTTGTACATAAGTCATAAATATTTTTACGAAGCTGATCGAACTCTCGGAATCCAAATCGGGACCCGGTATCAACAAAAATCCAATTATGGCCAAATTTAAGAATTCTTAAACCTTTAAATTTCTAGTTTCCATCAAATGGCGTTAATTCTAGGTAGGGACTTCCAAATTTGATTTCAGGCATACGCCCAAGTCCCAAATCACGATACAGACCCACCGGAATCGTCAAAACACTAATCCGAATCCGTTTACTCAAAATATTGACCGAAGTCAACTCAAATGAGTTTTAAAGGCAAAATTTCATATTTTCTTTGGTTTTTTCACATAAAAGTTTCTGGAAAAAGATACGGATTGCGCACGCAAAATCGAGAAAGGTTGAATGGAGCTATTCGAGGTCTCGGAATAAATAAATGAAAGTTAAAAATTAAAAATGACATCGGTTCATCACACAAAATTCTAAATACTGTCTGAAATAAAAATAGACAGAATACAAATACAAGAAGAGGCACTAGTTGCTGCAGTACGGCTCAGAAAGGCAGATGACCACTAAGCCTCTGGATAACATGGGTGCGCTCCGACAGGTCCTCCGATAGTACCTGTCTCAGGTCCTTCACAAAAAGTGCAGCAAGCATAGCTTGAGTACGTATACAACATGTACCTAGTAAGTATCAAGCCTAATCTCGAAGAAGTAGTGACGAGAGGTCGACTTTGACACTCACTATGGGTCAATAATATTTAATTAAACATGATTTTTAGATGAACAACAATAAGTTTCTAAACAAGCAGAAATAATTAATTCCTTACTTTCCAATAATTTCTAATTTATCAATTAACTTCACAAGCGGCAATTAAAGTATCAAGGTATCGTATAATTATTATTATTATTAGGCACGAATTCTGCCGAGGTCATACGACCCGATCCAAAGTGTCATGTACAATGCCGAGGGACGTGCGGCGTGATCCATAGATGCATCTATACTGCTGAGGCGTTCGGCCTGCTCCACAAGGAAGGATGACATTTTCTTATGTACCCCCGAAATGAGAAGTTATTATAATATTAACACGTAGGATGTTCAATCTCTATTAACAATTTAATAATTTACACAAAATTTCGAGTATATGAAGTGTCGGTCTTTTACTATTTCCTAAAACAATTTGCAATACAATTCCAGTAATTTAATTATATAAAAGGGGCAATTATCACAAGTAATTCATGATTTGAGTCCTAAACTACCCAAACATTAACATAATTAGTAGCTACGTAGGGACTCTAGTCACCTCGTGCGTACGTAGCCCCCATAATTCGCAACAATTATTAATATGAATCACATATGGGGTAAATTCCCTTTTACAAGGTTAGGCAGGAGACTTACCTTGTCTCAAAGCTCACTTCCAATCACGATGGCGTGTAAAAATCCCAGTTCGGTGCCGAATAATCTGAAACTATCCAAATGTTATATAAAATAATTAATACATCCTCAATAATTCGAAATTAGGCTATCAAATTAATTACCCAACCCAAAATAGTAAAATTCCTAATATTCACCCCGGGCCCACGTGCCTGGATTCTAGAAATATTCGGAGAAATCATTACCCATAATCTCAAGAACTCAAATATACAATTTCCATCTAATTCCATAACCATTTTCGTGGTTAAAATCTCATTTGTTTTGTAAAAACCTAGGCTTTTCATCTAAACCCTTGATTCAAAAGATTTACTGGTTATAATCTACCCATAATCTATGTATTTAACTCAAAGTGTGTAGAATTAACTTAACTTCAAGTTTCTAGTTGAAATCCTCTCTCAAAAAGCTCTAAAATCGCCCAAGAATGGATGAAATGGGGTTAAAAATGGTGAAATCCCGTTTTTAAGACATTTTGCCCAGCATTGCTTACCCCTTCTTCACGAATGCGGTTAGTGCCTCGCGTTCGCGAAGGCAAAATTCACTACCTTAAAATTTTTGCCTTCGCGAATGCGAAAGGGGTCTCGCGAGCACAAAGCCTTAATGGCCTGCCCTTCGCGAATGCGTGAGCTCCCTCGCGAACGCATAGGGTAAATTCACCCCGACCCCACCCCTCCTTCGTGAACGCGAGTAGACCTTCGTGAACGTGTAGGAAAAACCTCCTGGGCTTCGTGAACGCGTCACTCTCCACGCGAACACGAAGGGAAATTGCCCAGTTCCAACTCTTCCTTCTTCGCGAACGCGAGAGTCCTTCCGCATTCGCAAAGAAGGAAACCATAACTGGAAATTCTAGTTTTTCCAACTTAGCTCCGGGTGGTTCAAAACTCACCCGAGCCCCCCGGTTCCCCGTCCAAATGCGCCAACAAATCTGAAAATATAACACGGACTTGCTCGAATTCTAGAAATACGTAAATCAACAACGAAACTAAGAATCGCACCCCAAAACTGAATTGGATCAAAATATGAACTTCAACTTTCTAAATTCCTCCAAACACGCCGAATCATACTTATAATACCCGGAATGACACAAAATTTTGCGTGCAAGTCTTAAATCACCATACGGGACTATTCCCAGGCTCGGAATTCCAAACGGAATTCAATTACTCCAAAACCTACTCCAAACCAAATTTAAAGAACCTTAAACCTTTAAATAGTTGAGTTTTCACTATTAAGTGCCGAAGCACTCGCGGGTTGTCCAAAACCCGATTCGAACATACACCCAAGTCCAAAATAATCATACGAACCTATTGGAACCGTCAAGTCTTAATTCTAGGGTCGTTTTCTCATAATGTTGACCGAAGTCAAACTTGGGCCTTTAAAGCCAAACTAAGGAACCAAGTATTCCGATTTCAACCCGAACACTTCCAAATCCCGAACCAACCGTCCCCGCAAGTCATAAATTAATAAAAGCATATACGGGGAGCTTTATTTAGGGGAACAGGGTTCTAAAAGTCAAAATGGCCGGTTGGGTCATTACATTCTTCACCTCTTAAACAAACGTTCGTCCTCGAACGGGTTTAGAATTTTACATGGAGTGTTGAATAAGTGTGGATATCTGCTCTGCATGTCCTCCCAAGTCACTTCCTTGACTGGTTGGCCCCTTCACTGGACTTTTACTACAGTAATCTTCTTGGACCTCAACTGGCGAACCTGTTTAATCAACAATGGCAACTGGTTCCTCTTCATAACCCAAGCTCTTATCTAGCTTAACCGTGCTGAAGTCTAACACATGCGATAGGTCGGCATGATACTTCTGGAGCATAGATACATGGAAAACCGGATGAACTCCTGATAGACTGGGAGGAAAAGCAAGCTCATAAGCAACCTCCCAAGCTCGTCTCAACACCTCAAAGGGTCCTATAAACCTTGGGCTCAACTTGCCCTTCTTCCCAAATTTCATGATTCCCTTTATCGGCGAAACCTTAAAGAGAACTTTTTCACATACCATAAACGATAAATCATGTGCTTTCATATCCGCATAACTTTTCTGCCTGGACTGTGCTGTACGAAGTCGCTCCTGAATTAATTTTAACTTTTCCAAGGTATCCTTTACCAAATCAGTACCATGTAACATAGCCTCACTAGGCTCATACCATCCTATGGGCGAACGACATCGCCGACCATATAAAGCCTCAAATGGAGCCATCTCGATGCTGGATTGGTAGCTGTTGTTATAAGAAAACTCGTCCAAAGGCAAGAAACGATACCACTAACCTCCAAAGTCAATCACACATGCCCTAAGCATATCCTCCAAAATTTGAATTGTCCGCTCCGACTGCCCGTCGGTCTGCGGATGAAAGGCTATGCTGAGCTCTACGCGGGTCCCCAATTCAATCGATACTGATCTCCAGAAATGTAAAGTAAACTGAGGGCCTATATCTAATATGATGGAAATTGGCACACCGTGCAATCGAACTATCTCCTGAATATAAATCTGGGCCAACCTCTCCGAAGTATACGTAGTCACAACCGGAATAAAGTGTGCCAACTTGGTCAACCTGTCGACAATGACCCAAACTGCATCAAACTTTAGCAAGGTCCGCGGCAACCCAACTACAAAGTCCATAGTAATGCGTTCCCATTTTAACTCTGGTATAGTCATCTACTGAAGTAGGCCACCTGGTCTCTGGTGCTCATATTTAACTTGCTGACAATTTAGACACCTAGCTACATACTCAACTATATCCTTTTTCATCCTTCGCCAACAATAATGCTGCCTCAAGTCACGATACATCTTTGTAGCACCTGGATGAATAGGATACCGAGAACTGTGTGCCTCCTCTAAAATCCTTTTCCTCAGTCCATCCATATTAGGAACACATAAACAATCCTGGAGTCGCATAACACCATCCACGCCAATAGTAACTTTCTTGGCACCACCCCGTAGTCGTTTCTCGAAGAATCATTAAGTGTGGATCATTATACTGGGGAGCCTTGATCTGTTCAAATATTGAATACTGGGCCACAACACACGCAAGAACTTGGCTGGGCTCTGAAATATCTAGCCTCACAAGTCTGTTAGCCAAGGACTGAATATCCAAAGCCAATGGCCTCTCCTTTGCTGAAATGAAAGCCAAACTACCCATACTCTCTGTCTTTCTACTCAAGGCATCTGCAACTACATTTGCTTTGCACGGATGATACAGGATAGTAATATTATAATCATTTAATAACTCAAGCCATCTGCGCTGCCTCAAATTTAGGTCCCTCTACTTGAACAAATGTTGTAAATTGCGATGATCAGTGTAAACTTCACAAGACATCCCATAAAGATAATGCTTCCAAATCTTAAGAGCGTGAACAATCGCAGCTAACTCCAAATCATGTATCGGGTAATTCTTCTCGTGGGGTTTTAGCTGACGTGAAGCATATGTAATAACTCGCCCCTCATGCATTAATACACAACCCAAACCAACATGTGAAGTGTCACAATACATTGTATACATCCCCAAACCAGAAGGCAACACTAACACTGGTGTTGTAGTCAATGTTGTCTTGAGCTTCTGAAAGCTCACCTCATAATTATCGGACTATCGGAACGGAGCACCCTTCTGGGTTAATTTGGTCAAAGGTGCTGCAATAGATGAAAATCCCTCCACGAACCGTTGATAATAACCTGCTAAGCCTAGGAAACTCCTGATCTCAGTCGCTGAAGTGGGACAATGCCAATTCTGAATTACCTCGATCTTTTTGGGATCAACGTTAATGCTCTCGCCCGATACAATATGCCCAAGAATGCTACAGAATTTAGCCAAAACTCACATTTTGAGAACTTAGCATATAGCTTTTGTTCCCGCAGTGTCTGAAGCACCACTCTCATATGCTGCTCATGCTCTTCCTTACTGTGCGAGTAAATCAAAATATCATCAATGAAGACAATGACAAACGAACCAATATATGGCCTGAATACCTTGTTCATCAAATCCATAAATGTCGCCGGGGCATTAGTTAACCCTAAAGACATTAAAAAAATTCATAATGACCGTATCTAGTCCGAAAAGCAGTTTTTGGAACATCCGAATCCCGAATCTTCAACTGACGATACTCGAACCTCAAGTCGATCTTAGAAAATACCTAGCACCTTGCAACTGGTCAAATAGATCATCAATACACGACAACGGGTACTTGTTCTTAATAGTGACTTTGTTCAACTGACGATAATCAATACACACTCGCATCGTTCCATCCTTCTTTTTCACGAATAATATCGGTGCTCCCCAAGGTGATACACTTGGTCTGACGAACCCTTTGGCTAGTAACCCCTAAAGTTGTTCCTTCAATTCTTTCAATTCATTAAGAGCCATGCGATATGGTGGGATAGATATAGGCTGGGCATCTGGAGCCAAGTAAATAAAAAAATCAATATCACGATCTGGTGGCATGCCTGGAAGATCTGGAGGAAATACATAGGAGAACTCTCGAAGCACAGGCATTGAATCAATAGTCGGAGTTTCCGCAGTAGTATCCCGAACATAGACTAGATAATCCAAACAACCATTCTCGACCATATGTCGAGCTTATAGAAAGGAAATAACCTGATTAGATACACTGACAGACGAACCCTTCCACTCCAACCTAGAAAATTCCGGCATTGCCAAGGTAACAGTCTTAGCATGGCAATTTAGGACGGCATGATATGGGGATAGCCAGTCCATGCTCAGGATAATCTTGAAGTCGGTCATATCAAGCAGCATAAGATCTGCTCTAGTCTTATAACCACAGAATGTAACAACACAGGACCGATAGATCTGATTAACAATAACAGAATTGCCCACAAGAGTGGACGTATAAACAGGAGTACTAAAGGACTCTCGAGAAACACCCAGGAAATGAGCAAATAGAGAGGACACATATGTATACGTAGATCCTGGATCAAATAATACGGAGGCATCTTTGTCGCAAACAGAAATAATATCTGTAATCACTGTATCTGAGGCCTCTGCATTTGGTCTGGCCGAAAAAGCATAGAACCGAGATGGAGCGCCAACTGGCTGGCCTCTACCTCTAGGATGGCCCCTACCCACCTACCCTCTACCTCTGGTGGTCGGACGGCTAGTGGAGCAACTGGTGCGGTAATTATAGGCTGCTAACCCTGCTGCACTGGTCTACCCTGAAGGCTAGGGCAGAATCTCTGCATATAACTAGGATCCCCGCACTCGTAATAACTTTTCGGTATGATGGGCTGCTGACTAGAAGTCTTACCTTGGGGACCTGAATACCCACTGGAAGAACCCCGAATAACTGGTGGGCGATAAGAACTCTCTGGCATAGCACTGAAATAAGGTCGCACTGGGGCACCCCGAGAAGGCGGTGGTGCAGAATATGGGGGCCTGCTAGACTGCCCTCTCACCAATTGACCTCTACCCCCAGACGGAGCACCTCTGAACTCTCCAGAATGTCTAAAATTCTTATCCCTTATAACCTACTCTCGTCTACGCTGACGCACACCCTCAATCCTTCGGTCTATCTTCACAACCAACTCATAAGAAGTCCTCATCTCAACCTCTCGAGCCATGGTGGCCTGAATGCTAGTATGTAAACCCGCAACAAACCTCCGTACTCTCTCTGCCTCAGTAGGGAGTATCATAAGTGCATGGCGAGATAACTTAGAGAACTTCGCCTCATAATTGGTCACTGATATTTGAACTTGCTGGAGCTGCTCAAACTGGAACCGCAACTCTTCCCTCTGGGAGGGCGGAATATACCTGTCCAAGAAGATACGGGTGAACCTGTCCCAAGTCATGGGAGGAGAATCTGCTGGTCTTCCAAGAAGATAAGACTTTCACCATTTACGGGCTCTGCCTTCCAGCTGAAAAGTAGCAAAGTCTACCCCATGAGACTCCAATATCCTCATATTGTGCAATCTGTCCCTGCACCAATCAATGAAATCCTGGGGATGTAGTCTAGTCCATCTGTCCAGTAGGGTATGTAGCTCAGCGGTCACAGCTGGTCTGGGTTCAAATGTAGCTGTTGCCACTGGCTGAACTCCACCAACGGGTAGTGCACACTGGATCTGATATATAGCAGCTGCCTGCCCATGAGCTTGTGCAGTAGGGGTCTGTGCTCCCCCTCCCCCCTGAGATGTGGCTGGGTCTACCAGAAATAAATTGGCCTAAGTCATAGTGTCCATGAACCGCAACATATGGCCCATGACCTCCTGGAATCCCGGTGCAGACGTGAAATCCACCGGAGCTGGCTCTGCTATGGGCACCTCGCCCTATTTCTCAATAATAGGATCTTCTGCTGGACCCACTGCTGGCACAACTGGAACAACCTTGGGACGTCTTCGTCCCCTACCATGGGCTGGAGCCCTCCCTCGGCCTCTGCCTCGGCCTCTAACAACAACGGGAGTAGCTTTTCCTTGGTCTGGAACCTCATTAGAGCGCGTTCTCACCATCTGTGAGAGAATAAGAGAAAGATATTTAGTACTACATTATTTGAATGGTGGAAGATGAAGAAAGATAGTTTTTCTAACACCCTATAGCCTCTTGAAGATAAGTACAGACGTCTCTGTACCGATCCGCAAGACTCTATTAGGTCTGCTCATAACTTATCAGACCTACGTGAACCTAGTGCTCTGATACCATGTTGTTACGACCCAAATTCACCTATAGGTTGTGATGGTGCCCAGCATCCCCACTAGGCAAGCGAACTAATGATTTTAACATATATTCATTTCTTTAAAAATTATCCGACTAATAAAACTCGGAGTACTTGCAAAAATTAAGACAATGTGAGAAATAAGATAAATTAAAACCCAAGTAAAATAATTAAATCCAAAAATTCTACTAGTGTGTGCCAAGACCTGGTGTTACGAGTATATGAGCATCTAGTAGATTATATAAAATTTTAAATATTGTCTGAAATAAAAATAGACATAATACAAATACAAGAACAGGCATTAGTTGCTGCAGAATGGTTCAGAAAGGCAGCTCACCACTAAGCTTCTAGATAACATGGGTGCGCTCCGATAGGTCCTTCGATAGTACATGTCTCAGGTCCTGCATAAAAAGTGCAGCAAGTATAGCATAAGTACGTAAACAACGTATACCCATTAAGTATCAAGCCTAATCTCGAAGAAGTAGTGATGAGAGGTCGACTTTGACACTCTCTATGGGTCAATAATATTACAATAGAAATATTTTATTAAACATGATTTTTAGATGAACAACAATAAGTTTCTAAATAGGCAGAAATAATTAATTCCTTACATTCCAATAATTTTCAAATTATCAATTAACTTCACAAGCGGCAATTAAAGTATCAAGGTATCGTGTAATTATTATTATTAGGTACGAATTCTGCCGAGGTTGTACGGCCCAATCCAGAGTGTCATGTACACTGCCGAGGGACATGCGGCGCGATCCATAGATGCATCTATATTGCCGATGCGTTCGGCCCGCTCCACAAGAAAGGAGGACATTTTCTTATGAACCACCGGAATGAGAAGTTATTATAATATTAACACATAGGATGTTCAATCTCTATTAACAATTCAATAATTTACACAAAATTTCAAGTATATGAAGTTTCGGTCTTTTACTATTTCCTCAAACAATTTGCAATAAAATTCCAGTAATTTAATTAAATAAAAGGAGCATTTATCACAAGTAATTCATGATTTGAGTCCTAAATTACTCGTACATTAACATAATTAGTAGCTATGCACGGGCTCTCGTCACCTCGTGTGTACGTAACCCCACAATTAGCAGCAATTATTAATATGAATCACATATGGGGCAAATTTCCTCTTACAAGATTAGGCAAGAGACTTACCTTGTCTCAAAGCCCACTTCCAATCACGATGTAGTGTAAAATTTCCAATTCGGTGTCGAATAATCCGAAACTATCCAAATATTTTATAAAATAATTAATACATGCTCAATAATTCGAAGTTAGGCTATTAAATTAATTACCCAAGCCAAAATGATAAAATTTCTAAAATTCACTCCAGGCCCATGTGCCCGGATTCTGAAAATTTTCGGAGGAAATCGTTACCCATAATCTCAAGAACTCAAAAATACAATTTCCATCCAATTACATAACCATTTTCATGGTTAAAATATCAGTTTTTGTAAAACCTATGCTTTTTATCTAAACCCTTGATTCCCAAGATTTATAGGTTATAATCTACCTGTAATCTATGTATTTAGCTCAAAGTATGTAGAATTAACTTAACTTCAAGTTGCTAGTTGAAATCCTCTCTCAAAAGCTCTAAAATCGCCCAAGAATGGAAGAAATGTGGTTAAAAATGGTGAAATCCCGTTTTTAAGACATTCTGTCAAGCATTGCTGACCCATTCTTTGCGAACCGGTCAGTGCCTCGTGTTCGCGAAGGCAAAATACACTGCCTTAAAATTTTACCCTTCGCGAACACGAAGGCTTACTGGCCTGCCCTTCGCAAACGCGTAGGGTAATTTAACCCCGACCCCAGTCCTCCTTCGCGAACGCGAGTAGACATTCGCGAACGCGTAGACCTAAACTCTTGGGCTTCGCGAACGCATCCTTCTCCACGCGAACGTGAAGGGAAATTGCACAGTTCCCACTTTTCCTTCTTCGCGAACGTGAGGGTCCTTCCGCGTTCGCGAAGAAGGAAACCAGAACTGGAAATTCTAGTTTTTTCAACTTAGCTCCGAGTTATTCAAATCTCACCCGAGCCCCCGGGACCCCGTCCAAATGAGCCAACAAGTCTGAAAACATAACACAGACTTGCTCGAACTCTCAAAACACGTAAATCAATAACGAAACTAAGAATCGCACCCCAAAACTGAATTGGATCAAAATATGAACTTCAAGTTTCTAAATTTTTCCGAACACGCCGAATCATACTTATACTATCCGGAATGACACCAAATTTTGCGTGCAAGTCTTAAATCACCATACGGGATTATTCCCGGGCTCGGAATTCCAAACGGACTTCAATCACTCCAAAACCTACTCCAAACCAAATTTAAAGAACCTTAAACCTTTAAATAGTTAATTTTTCACTATTAAGCATCGAAGAGCTCCCGGGTTGTCCAAAACCCAATTCGAACATATGCCTGAGTCCACAATCATCATACGAACCTATTGGAACCGTCAAATCTCGATTCCGGGGTCGTTTTCTCAAAATGTTGACCGAAATCAAACTTGGGCCTTTAAAGCCAAACTAAGGAACCAAGTGTTCCGATTTCAACCCGAACACTTCCAAATCACGAACCAACCATCCCCACAAGTCATAAATTAATAAAAGCACATACTAGGAGTTTTATTCAGGGGAATGGGGTTCTAAAAGTCAAAATGACCGGTTGGGTCATTACAACATCTATAATAGTAAGCTTCAAAAATATTACATAGTTTGTTAAAACACACCAAACAAACTACAACAAGAACAACACTAGTGAGTACCTAATTACCAAGCAATAAACGTTAGAACTCGTGGGCAGTTTAATCATTAAAAATTGGGAGTTCAACTATATCGTTAATAATCAGATTCCGGTGCAAACAGAAGCAAACCAACGATGACTAATATGATTGTTATTGTCATATTTGTCTTATTCCATCTAATGGTTACTAAACTAGGAGTCTTGTCGGCGGTTACTAAATCGTTATGTGAAAGTAGCGATAGTAACGACGTGATTCTCTTCTAATCCAGCTTCTTTAGCTGGTTGAGTCTACTTCAAATTTGTCTTTCAAATTTGTTAATTGGAAAGATCAAGTACCCGAAGCTCCCCTCCTCCCACCCCCTCTTGTTCCCCATAAATGAGTGATGAGAGGAATTGACCATAAAACTGATTGTGCCCCAGAATAGCTATTGTGAGCGCGTCTGTATCATTAAATATAACATACTCGAATTTACTTATCAAATTTAGGCCTTCTAAGTTCATGGCAGTAACGATCTCATGTCCCAAACAATTCCCTAAACGTGATTGTCACCTAACTAACACTATTCGCTAGGCAAACCAATTTATGTACTCTTAACCTGTTATATAAGCATTGAGAGAAACCCGTACTATCCCAAACACATAAATATTACTAAATACGAAATAATTATCCAACTAATAGCACTCAATTAACACCTCAACTCGACCCTCAAATCTACAAATCTTATTTTCAAATTTCTAAGTTCCAATCTCCGATTTACACCTCAAAATCATGTAATCTAGTCGGATTATTCGATGATAATTCAATATTATGGAGTAGAAATGATCACAAGGGACTTACCTTAAGTTTTCCTTGAAAATATATCAAAAACTCGCCTCTCCTCAAGCTCCAATTTGTCAAAAATGGCGAATGGGACGAAGTCCCTATTTTTATAATTCTGCCCAGACTGCCTCGGTTTTGCCTCGATCTTGGCCTTCGATTCCCTCGATCCTGGCCCTCGATCATGGATCTCGACCCTGGTTTTCGACCCTGCCTTCGATCATGGCTCTCGACCCTGGGCTCGATCGTGGCTTCGAGCCTGATCCTCGACCCTGTCTTCGATCGTGGCCCTCAACCCTGGGCTCGATCGTCCTTGATTCTGGGCTCGATTTTCTGCGCTAAATTCTGGGCTCGACTCTGGGCTCGTTTTTGTGGGCTCGATTTTGGCAGAAGAAATTTCCAACAACAGGAAATTGCAGCAGCTGTTGTAGTTCAATATTTGATCCGTTAACCATCCGAAACTCACCCGACGGTACCTCAACCAAATATACCAACAAGTCCTAAAACATCATACGAACTTAGTCGAATCCTCAAACAACGCTAAAACCATGAATTACGCCCCAGTTCAAGCCTATTGAACTTTGAAACTTTCCATTTTTACAAACAACACCGAAACCTATCAAATCACGTCCGATTGACCTCAAATTTTGCACACCAGTCATAAAAAATATAACAGACCTATTAAAATTTTCAGAATCGGATTTCGACCCCGATATCA
The DNA here is from genome assembly GCF_000715075.1 of Nicotiana tabacum. Classification (NCBI taxonomy): domain Eukaryota; kingdom Viridiplantae; phylum Streptophyta; class Magnoliopsida; order Solanales; family Solanaceae; genus Nicotiana; species Nicotiana tabacum. Next base: position 17,332,633 of record NC_134091.1, read on the forward strand.
AAAAGTCAACCTCCCGGTCAAACTTTTCAAAAATTCAACTTTCGGCATTTCAAGCCTAATTCCTCTACGGACATCCAAAAATTTTTACGGACACGTTCCTAAGTCTAAAATTATCATACAGAGCTATTGAAATTATTAAAATTCAAATCCGAGGTCATTTACATATAGGTTCATATCCTGTCCACTTTTCTAACTAATATTTTTTAATTATGAGACTAAGTGTCTCATTTCACTCCGAATTCCTTCCGGACCCGAACCAACTAGCCCGATAAGTCATAAATCAATAGCAAGGCATAAATTAAGCAGTAAATGTGGAAATAGGACTATAATATTCAAAACGACCGGCCGAGTCATTACATGATGTTACTTTGGGCACGAAAACTTGTGAACATGGTATAAGAAATGATTCATTTTACGGCTAACACTATAAATGTCACAACCTAAAATTCAACTAGCCGTGATGACACATACTTCAATCTGTTAGGTAAGCCAATTAACATTCGATTCAATTAATATTTAAATGACTCTAATACACTTCCCAAGGACTGGTAGTACAAATCATGAGCTTCTAAGATTCAGAATTTACAAAGTTGGTGTGAAATAAAATACATCATCTGTTTGAAAATACATGAACATATTTTTAAATCTAAGGCTACCAAGATTATGAGGCACTTATGACCGGAACGCAGGTACATTTTCAATGCCAGCTCTCGCCATGTACATCAGCATCATCAACATCAAAAATCTGCACGCAAGGTGCAGAAGTGTTGTATGAGTACAACCGACCCCATGTACTCAATAAGTAACAAACTTAACCTTAGGTTGAAAGTAGTGACGAGCTTTGTACCAAGGTCAGAGTCCACACCAATAGCCAATAACATCTCATAATAATACAATTCAAAGCAGCACAAGTAATAACTCAATAATAATATGCTCAGCTCGTATACAGTTCTGGAAAATAAACATTTTCTTTTCAAGTATAATAGTAAAACTCAAATCTTTTACCGAAAATCACTGAAATAGGAGTAACTCTGAGATCTGTGATTTTTCTCAAAAACTTTAATGACAGAAAAGAAATTTCATTATCATTTGGCATAAGAAAAAATACTTCTGTATGCCTACATATCAAGTATGCATGTCAAATGCAACGCAACACAGTGATGAACTCACGTACTCACACTCTCAAAGTACTCAATCACTCAATACTGTATATGGCCAATCTATCCCAGAGAAGATCTATCCTATATATATGCATAATAACTGACATTCAGTTACTCAATACTGTACAAGGCTAATCCATCCCAGAGAACTCCATCCCAAATATGATAAATAATTCGGGCAAGATCCCTGCCCAGGGAAATTATAATAAATTAGGCAACTCCATGCCCTAGGAAGTCCATCCCAAATATAAATAAATAAGGCAACTCCATGCCCTGGGAAGTCCATCCCAAGCATTATAATAATCCGGAGGGGGTGCAGACACCGGATGGGCTCCTTCAGCCCAAGCGCTATAATAATCCATTTAGTCCTGCTGCGGCGTGCAACCCGATCTCATAACAATAAAACCTATAAAGCCTGCTGCGGCGTTCAACCCCGATTCATATAATAATAAATATACATAAAGACAATATGGCCTGATGCGGCGTGCAACTCGATCCCATAAATATCCTCACAACTGGATGAACATCACTTAGTATGAAATTCACAGTTTTTTAAAATACTTAATTCAACAGCAAGACGACCCTTATGGGTCCCAAAATATCGGCACGTAGCCTAAACATGATCTTTAACACGAGTCTCAGTTCAATTTCTCTAACACATGGAGGATATGTGGATAATGACATCATTATTTGATTATACAACTCGACGAAAACAATTAAGTCATAATAGCTATGGTGCACACCGACACGCCCATCACCTAACATGTGCGTCACCTCTAAACAATTCATATAACACATAATTCAGGGATTCATACCCTCAACTCCAAGTTTAGAAGTGTTACTTCCCTCGAACAAGCCGAATTCAATGCCGAGCAAGCTGAATAACACTCTGAAAATTCCATTCCGCGCGTACCAACCTCCGAACGCCTTTAGATCTCCTCAATTCCAAGCCAAACGATTTGAATCTAGTCAAACAATGTACAAATTAATCAAAATATACTCCAATGCTTGCAATTTAACAATTTATAAAAAAGTTCAACTCCGCTCGAAAAGTCAACAAAAAGTCAACGGTGTGGCCCACATCTAGGAATCCGACAAAAATTATAAAATCCGAACTCGCATTCAACCACGAGCCTACTCATACTAAAATCAATCAAATTCGACCAAAAGTCGATCTTCAAATCCTCAATTAAAGTCTATAAAATTTTCAACCAAAAACACTAATTTGTTGTTAAAAACAACAATAGATTCGTGTAATTTAACCAAAATTGAGTTAGGAACTCTTACCCCAATGTTTTTCTTGAAAATCTCCCAAAAATGGACACTCCCCGAACTCTAAATCGCCAAAAATGGAGTCTTATTTTCAGAATTTAAGTTCTGCTTCCCAGACATTTACCTTATGCGATCGCGGATAAATTCACGCGATCGCGAAGAACAAAAGAGACTGCCCCCAAATTACCCTCCGCGAAGGGGGTTGAATCCACGAGAACGCAGCTAGGGGTGGGCATAAAAATTGAAAAACTAAATTTCGAACCGGACCGAATTAATTCGGTATTTCGGTGTCTGTTTATTCGGTATTTCGGTACTACTTCGGTATAGAATTTTCAGTTATTCGGTATTTCGGTACGGTCCTTGGTATTGAGATTTTGATATTTTGGTATACCGAAATACCAAAATACCAAATTATTTAAATACACCTTCCTTCATTGCCGAGCCCAAAATCCCATTAAGACTAAGCCCAACCCCCTAGCCTAACATTAGAATTTTTTAGAAAAGTAAAGAACTTCTCACATCTGTTGCTGCTATGCTCATTTATCAATTAAATAGAAATTTTCTAATGATGTGATTTCTTTTTTAAATTATTAGAAGTAAAGGAACTACTCACATTCAATTGCTAAGCTCATGTAGTGATTTCTATTTGAAATTATTAGTAGAAGTGAAGGTACTGCTCACATTTTGTTGCTACTATACTCATTATCACTTAATTAGAAAATTTTTAAAGAATTAGAGTTCAGTAGTTCAGCAGAATTTAGTTCACAAAGACATGGTACGATACCGAACGTACCGAACCAAACAAGAAAATACGGATCTGTACCGAATTACTTTGGTACTGTATTTGGTATGCACAATTGATATGCCGAATACCGAAGTATCAAACCGTAGTTTTTAAATACCGTACCGAAGTATCGAACGCCCACCCCTAAATGCGGATCACTGGTGGACAAACCTATGCGATCGCGGACTAATCCATGCGATTACGAAGAACAACTTTGCGTGACCCCCTGCTGCCTCACTTCCTCTTCGCGAACTTAGCCTTGCCCATGCGTTCGCGATGCACTATTTCCCCCCAACCTACACCATCGCACACCATATCTGGCGATCGCAATGAACAAATATCACAGCTGCTCTAACAGGACTATGCGATCGCGGACCTTCCCACGCGATCGCATATAAGGAAATCATACGAGTGCACCAAAAAAATCCACAAATTCTCTAAGTCCAAAAGTTGATCCGATAACCATCCGAAACTCAATCGAGGCCCCTGGGACCTCAACCGAATATACCAACAAGTCCTAACACATCATACGAACTTAGTTGAGCCTTCAAATCACATAAAACAATGGTAAGACCACGAATCGCGCATCAATCCAAGCCTAATGAACTTTAAATTTTTGAACATCCAAATCTCGTACCGAAACAAATCAAATTAAGTTCGTTTGGCCTCAAATTTTACACATCAGTCATAAATGACATAATGGACCTATCAAAATTTACATAACTGGATTCCGATCCCGATATAAATAAAGTCAACTCCCGGTCAAACTTCTAAACCTTTCATTTTTAACTTTCGTCATTCCAAGCCAAAATCAACTACGGACATCCAAATAAATATTCGAACACACTCCTAAGTCTAAAATCACCATACGGAGCTATTGGAACTATCAAAACTCCAATCCTGAGTCATTTGCACAAAAGTCAAATTACGGTCAACCCTTTTCATTTTCCAACATGAAATTTATTCTTCAGAACTAATCCCGAAACATATGAAACATCAAAACCGACGAGTCACACATGTTATATGAAGCTATTCAAGACTTCAAATAGTTAAAATAAACATAAATACTCAAAACGACTGATCAGATTGTTACAATAAGTAATATTTTTACAAAATTATAGTACAATTCAACGAAGTGGAAAACTTTTCATTTCCTGAGCTTTGAGTCAGCCCCAAAAGTTTTCAAAAATACAAATACACCCCCGCCTTCACTTAATTCCTTCTTAGTATTATTATTGGTCGAAAATAAAGGGAAGGTTGGAGTCTATTCCCTTAATATCGGACTCATAGGTTTTTAACTAATTATTCCGACTTGCTAAATGAAAATTCTTGGTTCCGATTCTTTGCAATGTGTAGCACGACATCTTGTGTTCTTGAATGACCCTCCAGTTGGACCAAAAAAGCACAATAATCGAGAGATTTCTATGGAAAAAGTGACACGTATGTCATTTTACCGGCCAAAATACACAAGCATGACGACGTCATCATTATGATATCAGTTATAGACACAGGGAAAAGAAGTCTCTTTGAGATGAAACAAAGGGGTCATGATCGGTTGAGAAAACATATACTTCTCTGTATCTATTTAGATGAGATAGTTTGACTCAACGTAGAGTTTAACAAAAAAAAACTTTTAATACTTGTAGTCTTAAAAACTTTAGAGATAAAAACATATGATTATAAAAGTTTCTCATTATGGGTAAAATGGATAAAATGAAGAATTTAAAGTTCAATTATTTCCAATTGTAAAAATATGTCATTCCTTTTTGTGATGACCTAAAATGTCATCTTTAAATTTAATAAATAATTCTGTGTTCTAAGACCTCGAAAAGTATCATTTATCATTCCTCGACTTGCTGCACAGTCCGTACAATTTTCTGGAAAGTTTTCATGTAAAAAATGGATTAAAATGTGAAATAAAGTTTTAAAACTCAACTAAGTTGACTTTGGTCAACATTTTTAGCAAACAGACCCGGATCAGTTTTTTGACAGTTCCGATAGCTCCATATCGTGATTTGGGACTTGGGTGTATGCCTGAAATTTAATTTGGAGGTCCCTAACTCAAGTTATGACCATTTAACGGAACTAGCAATTTAAAGGCTAAAGTTTCCAAGTTTGACCACGGGGTTGACTTTTTGATATCGGAGCCGAAATCCGATTCTGAAAATTTGAACAGCTCCATTATGTCATTTATGACTTGTGTGCCAAATTTGAAGTCATTCCGGATTCATTTAATACGTTTTGGCACGAGGTTTGCAAATTAAAATGTTTAAAACTCAAAGTTTGAATCGGGGTATGAATTATAATTTCAGCGTTGTTTGACGTGATACGAGACCCTGAGTAAGTCTGTATTATGTTACGGGACTTGTTGGGATATTTGGATAAGGTCCCGAGGGGCTCGGGTGAGGTTCGGACGAAATTCGGTTTGTTTAGAGCATGTTGAAAGCAGCAGGTTCTTGGCAGAACCTGGTGTAATCGCACCTGCGCAATGGTGATCGCAGGTGCGCAACTGCATCTGCGAGAAGCTGGTCGCTTCTGCGACCTAAGCATTGTCCAGTTACGTCACTTTTGGGGAGAAATGGGGCGCAAATGCGCGACCGCTTCTGCGAAGGCTGGACTGCTTCTGCGGAAGAGACCGTTTCTGCGGTCGTTTGGCCGCTTCTGCGGCGTCGCATGTGCGATATAAATGTCCGCAGATGCGGAACCTCGCCTGGTAGCCCCACTTCGCAAATGCGAGATTTTTCTTGCAAATGCATGACCACAGGTGCAAAAATATATCCCGCAGATGAGAAAATGCTAGGCAGAATACATAAAATCGGGTGTTAGCCATTTTTACTCATTTTTGAGTTTCAAGTCTTGGATTTGGGTGATTTCAAGGGGGATTTTCACGACTTTGAATTGGGTAAGTGTTCTTTAACTAAAAGTGATTATATTTCACAAATCCATGTATATATTCATCATTTATTTCGGATTTAGATGGAAGAAATTGGGATTTTTATAAAATCTTTCCAAAAACGAAAAATTAAGATTTGAAGGTCCATTTGATATCGGAATTGGATAAATTTTATATGGTTGAACTCGTATCGGAACGGGTGTTCGGATTTAGTGAGTTTTTCCGGGATTTGAGACGTACTGTTGAATATTCTAATGAATTTTGGATTTTTATCCGAAAAATGTGTAAATTCATATGGAATTAATTCCTATGATTAGTATTGAATATATTGAATTGTTTGTGAATAGATTTGAAACTTTCGGAGATAAATTTAAAATGAAAAGTTGTGGTTGATAATTGATTGGAATTTGCAAAGCGAGGTAAGTGTCGGGGTTAACCTTGACTTGAGGGAATAGAACCCTTAAATTATTTGTTATGTGAATTGCATGTGAATGACGTATAGGCGAGGTGACGAGTGTCTATACGTCATCAAATTAATTGTTTGCCTGCTTACTTGAAAAATCATAAATTATTTTTAATCATAAATTAATTATTATAATAATTATTTCTCTCTTATTCTTTGCAAATATAAATTTTTGAATTCCTGCATTAATTGTTACATGCTATTTGAATTATGTGCCTTAATTGTTATTTGACATTTAGCATATTAAATATTAAACTGCCTATATACTCCCTGATTTCCATAATAATTTGCTATTTGTCATTGTTTGCTTCATAATTAAACCATAATTATTGTATGCTTGTAATCTTGTAATTTTATATTAATTGTTACATTTATTGGGAAAATTTCTTCTATAAGAATTGATTGAAATGAATATATTGGAGGATCGGGTTGCACGCCGCAACAGACTTACTAAAAATTAATATTGGAGGATTGGGTTGTACGCCGCAATAGACTTATTAAAAGTTAATATTGGAGGGTCGGGTTGCACGCCGCAACCAACATATTAAAAGTTAATATTGGAGGATCGGGTTGCACGCTGCAACAAACTTATTAAAAAGTTAATATTGGAGGATCGGGTTGCACGCCGCAACAGACTTATTAAAAAGTCAATATTGGGGGATCAGACTGCACGCCGCAATAGACTTATTGAAAAGTCAATATTGGGGGATCGGATTGCACGCCGCAACAGACTTATTTAAAAGTGTATATATATACTTGATTGAAATAAATATATGACAGACTTGATTAAAAGAAAAATATTGAGAGAGCGGGTTGCACGCTGCAACAGAATTGAATGTGAATATATTGTGAGAGTGGGTTACACGCTGTAACAGAATTGATAGAAATGATAATTGATTATGACTGCTGCGTTGGCTTCAATTATAATAAATGAGTTACCTGATTTATTTCTATTATTTATGGTTGTTATTAATACTGCGTACATGTTAATATAAGTGAACCGCCTTAGCCTCGTCACTACTTCGTCCAGGTAAGGCTCAGCACTTACCAGTACATGAGGTCGGTTGTACTGATACTACACTCTGCACTTCTTGTGCAGATTTTGGAGTTTGTCCCAGCCGCGTACCGTAGACTTGCTCGGATTTCAGCTATTCAGAGGAGACTTGAGGTATAATTGCACGACGTTCGCAGTTCTGAAGTCCCCGTCTACTTTACTTTAGCTGTGTGTTTGTTTTCAGACAGCTTTATTTTATTTAGACCTTTATTTGTATTTATTCTAGAAGCTCGTGCACTTGTGACACCAATTTTGGGATGGTATTTAGACACCGTTGTTTTGATGGATTATTTCACTATATTTCAAACTTTGCTTCCGCATTTGTTTCCTTGTTATTAATAAATTTAAAATTATTTTTAAAATGGTTAATATTATTCTAACGTTGGCTTGCCTAGCAAGTGAAATGTTAGGCGTTATCACGGTCCGAAGGTGGAAATTTTGCGTTGTGACACTTTTTTAACAGACTAATAATAAAAAAAATGTGTCATTTAAATTAAAACCGATGAAGTAACATATAAGATGAGCGGAACAAGCATAACGAGAGAGAACTAGATACAAACTAGTTTACCTACTAGTAGTAAGTTTTAAGCTACCAAGGGATACTGCAATGCGCAATCCTAGTTTTTCAATTTCCGTTTTGCGGTTATCTTCTAACTAACAGATAAACCTTTAACCAATTGATATCATTCGATATTGCTTCGCAAACAAAATAATTATATATATATATATATATATATATATATATATATATATATATATATATATATATATATATATATATATATATATATATATATATGTGTTACCCAAAATGTCATCTTTAAATTTAATAACTAATTTTGTGTTCTAAGACCTCGAAAAGCACTATTTATCATTACTCGACTTGTGTGTGCAGTCCGTAAAAATTTTCAGGAAAGCTTTTAGGTGAAAAATGAATTAAAATGTGAATTAGAGCTTTAAAACTCAACTGAGTTGACTTTGGTCAACATTTTAAGCAAACAGACTCGGATCAGTGTTTTGATAATTTTGGTAGGTCCGTATCGTGATTTGGGACTTAGGCGTATGCCCGGAATCAAATTCCGAGGTCCCTAGCCCGAGATATGGAATTTTGATGAAAAATTAAAAGTTTAAGTTTAAATAGTGACCGGATATCAAATTATGTGCAAACGGCCCCGGAATAGAATTTTGATGATTCCAACAGTTCCGTATGGTGATTTTGGACTTAGGAGCGTGATCGGAATTTTATTTGGAAGTCCGTAGTGGAATTAGGCTTGAAATGCCGAAAGTTGAATTTTTGGGAAGTTTGACCGAGAGGTTGACTTTTTGATATCGGGGTCGAAATCTGATTCTAAAAATTTTCATAGCTCAGTTATGTCATTTATGACTTGTGTGCAAAATTTGAAGTCATTCCGAATTGATTTGATGTGTTTCGACACAAGATATAGAATTTGAAAGTTCAAAGTTCATTGATTTTGATTTGAGGTGCGATCCGTCGTTTTGATGTTGTTTGATGTAGTTTGAATCCTCGACTAAGTTCGTATGGTATTTTGGGACATGTTGGAATAATTGGTTAAGGTCCCGAGAGTTTCGGGTGGATTTCGGAAGGTAAACGGAATGGATTTCGGACAAAGTGCTGGAAATTGCAGAAATTTCTGTTGCAGAAATTTCGTGCGTGGAGCCAACTTTGGAAGCTTATATCTCGCAATTCATAAGGAATCAGAAAATATTCAAAACATGAAAGTTGTAGTCGTTTGATTATAGGTTCCAGAAAATTAAACTATGCATTATTTGGACATTCGTACAGAAAGTTATGATGGATTGAATGAATGCTGGTAGAGCAGTTTCGCCAGAAATTTCGCCAGAAATTCTGATGCATGCGGCCGACTTTGGGAGCCTATATCTCGCAATGCATAAGGAATCAGAATAATTGCAAAACATAAAGGTTATAGTCGGTGGATTCTAGTTTCCAGAAAGTTAAACCATTTATCATTTGGACATTTGTACATAAAGTTATGATCAATTGAAGTAAGACTGGTAGAGCTATTTCTGGTGGACTTTTAGTGACGAAAATGGACATTTAGTGACGGATTGGCAGAAACTTAAGGACCAAAAATGGTCATTTCATTCATTTCGTTTTGGATTTTTGGAGAACGGTTCTTGGGCGATTTTTGGGCGATTTTCACGGGAAAACATTGGGGTAAGTGTTCATTATCCTATATTGATTATATTTCATGATTCCATACTCATTTACATCATGAATCCGTGAATTTATGGATGAAAAATCAAGATTTTTGCAAAAATCTTCCAAAAACGAAAATTTAAGATTTGGAGGTCGAGTTGTTATCGGATTTTGGTAAAATTGGTATGGGTGGACTCGTAATTGAATGGGTTATCAGATTTTATAAGTTTCGCCGGATTCCGAGATGTGGGCCCCACGGGCAAATTTTGAGCTAATTTCGGATTTTAATAAAAATATAATATTTTCTTATGAAATTGATTACTATAATTTTTGTTGACTGTATCGAATTAATTATGACTAGATACGAGTCGATCGGAGTCGAAAAATCGAGGAAAAAGCATAATACTTGGTTAAATTGGAGCAAGTCGAGGTAAGTGACTTGTCTAACCTTGTGTGGGGAAATTTCCCCTAGGATTGGTATTGATGTGATTATTGAAATGTGTTGAAAGTCGTGTGCACGAGGTGACGAGTGTGTACACGGGTTAAATTGTGAAAGATTATATTTTTAAATTGTGTAGATCACTGTTGCGCATTTATTAAATTATTTTATCTTGTTATATTCTTCATCATTGAAATGAGATATATACTTCAAATTTGTTTGATCTTTTATTACTAATTGTTTTACCTGTTTAGTTGAAACTTGGTTTCTTTTATTCTGTGCATTATTTGAAGGTTGATTTTCTTTAAATTAAATATTATTAATATGAAGTATTTGACATTTTAAAACTTGATATTGAAGCAACGTAGTAAAGATTTTGAAATATTATTTTCCTAAATTATTTACTCCTGAATATTTTTATACTCATTGTGAGGGAGCCGTGAGCTCTTTATTGTGGAAGAATATTATTGATGAGTTATTTTGACATGAGCTGTGAGCTCTTTATTGTGGCAAACTATTATTGATGATTTATTTTGGCATGAGCCGTGAGCTCTTTATTGTGGCAAACTATTATTGATGATTTATTTTGGCATGAGCCGTGAGCTCTTTATTGTGGAAAAATATTGTTGTTGAATTATTTTGGCAAGTTAAATTATTTGAGCACTTGAGGTGCAAATTGTGATATATTGTGATATTGATACGCATGCGGTGGTATAAGGTCTGGGTGTTGAAACGCATGCAGTGAGATAAGGGTGGCTTGATATGCGTGGCTAGTAGGGGAACTACTAGAAGTCATGCGGTCTGATAAGGGTGGCTAAAACGCGGGATGCTATTTCGAAAAAAAAAATATTTTCTTTAAATAAATTGTGAAGGCTCCCGCGGTGATATAAGAAAATGAGATATTGTGAATTTATTTATGATTTGGGACTACGAGGCGGTACCTCGGGAGTGCCCTTGTTGATATTGATTTATGGCCATAGTTGCTTTCGATTAATTGTTGTGATTTTCATAAAGTTGAAGGAAATTCTGTTTTGATTCCACGAGATATTATTTGTAATTATTTGATGTCATTAAATGTGACATACTATTTGATTCATTTCCAATGTCATTTTATTTTACTACATTGATAAATATTTTACCATGCCATTATTATATTCCAGTAGGGCCTCACCTGACCTCGTCACTACTCTACCGAGGTTAGGCTTGGCACTTACTGGGTACCGCTGTGGTGTACTCATACTACGCTTCTGCACATCTTTTTGTGCAGATCCAGGTATATTTTACCAGCCTAGACGTCAGTGAGTTACCTGCGCACAGAGACTTCGAGGTATATCTGCCAGCGTCCGCAGACTCCGGAGTCCCCTTCTATCATTTTGTGTTGCTTCCTTATATTTTATTTAGACCTTGACATATAGAGACATTGAGAATAAATTCTTAGAAGCTTGTGACTTATTTCTACCGGGTTTTGGGAGTTGTAATTGTTTGAATTGTAGTTTATTTATTTCAGATATTTATTATTATTCCGCATTGATAGGCTTACCTAGTCTTAGAGACTAGGTGCCATCACGACATCCTACGGAGGGAATTTGGGGTCGTGACAAGTTGGTATCAGAGCACTAGGTTCATAGGTGTTATGAGTCACAAGCAAGTTTAGTAGAGTCTTGCGGATTGGTACGGAGACGTCTGTACTTATCTTCGAGAGGCTATGGAACTGTTAGGAAATATTCACTTCTTTGACTCCTTATCATGCGGCATTGATTTAGCTTGAAACATATATCTTATATTCCTTTGTATCCACTCATGTATGACATTGCGCACTCGGTATCAATTGTGCGTCGACGGTTCGTAATGTCGTATATGGACTATGAGGGAGCCAGAGATGCTCAAACATTGCCTCAACGTGTGGTTCTGACTGAAGATGCGGACGTATTGAGAGATCACCTAGTGAATCATGTGGGGGTACAACGGATGTTGGCGTCTGGTTGATTTATACAAGCTGTGAAGGTTATTATTGAGGATCATTGGACGTTGTGACCTATGACTTCGCGCCGAGTGGGGGGAGTCCACTACCAATGGGTGGATTGCGGGACCATGTATTATATCAGTTTTGGCCTGAAATATATATATGTGGTACTGAAAGGTTCCCTAAAATTTACACATGTTTAAGACCTGAGATTTTGTGGAGGATAAGGTTAGGACTTGCGGTATGTACGCCTCCTTAATAATCCTATACTTCAATATTAAAGGAGTTATAGAAACAACTCTAAATTTGTAGAAGGTCTACTCAGCGTGGACGTCACTGTTGCGAATTTTGGGGTGCTTCGGAGTAAGTACACTTGTTGACGAGAGTCTGGACTATGTGGTTCATGACAAGATTTGTCTGTATGGAGCTCTACTTTTGTGATCGTTGTGTATAAATAGGGGTAAGGGTTACCCAAAGAAGAGTCGAAGAGTATGTTAAAAAATTGGTCAGCTCAACAGTGTAGAGTCAGTATAACAAAAGAAGAAATTCGCCTTGGGAGAGATAATTCTCCACTGGTGTTCGTGGCAAGCCTATGAAGAGAGCAGACCAGCCAATGCAACACCGCCCACTTGGCTCAGTTCTCAGAAACGCTTTTGAAAGAATTTGTTTTCTGGACTCTCCGTAATGCGTGGCGCATAGGGTTTGAACGGTTGCGTCATGTCACCATTGACGATGTCAAAATATGCTATCAAGTTCAATAAGTTAGCCCGTCATACTCCTACTTTGCTTCCTACAACCAGAGGGCGAGTCCACAGACTCATTAAAGGACTTAATTATGATCGTAAAATTTTGTACGACTTGGGAGCTACAAGCTGATACTTCATTTATGCTAGTTGTACAAATTGCCAAGATATTAGAATGTGTTCGGGGTGAAAAAAAAAGGAAACTAAGGAGACCAAGACGTCTCAAGGTTCTGGGGGATTCAGTAGATTCTACTGTGCAAGTATAAATCATTATGGAGGGGGCTCGGGCAGTCGGCCAGCCCAGTCCGCACATCGGATTACTCGGGGTGCTCCAGTAAGTTCTTTTAATGTACCACCGACATGAGTTCCTACAATGGTTATTCCAGTTATCTGCACAGACTCAATATGAGCAGCCTAATCTGCAAAAGGGTTGTTATGAATACGGTGATACTAGGCTCATCATGAGAAAAATTGTCAAAAACTTGGGAGAGACTTATTTCATCAAAGCACTCAGGCTACGTGTTCCATTGCAGTTACTACACCACCCACACGACCAGTTAGGGGTGGAGGACAGACGGGTAAAAGGCGTCCTAGAGGTGGAGACCCAGCCGTTGATATATTTATTTTACGGTATGGCGGAGGTCGCTACATCAGATGGTGTCGTTACAGGTACGACCTTGATTTAATATAAAGGAATAATTTCCTTAAGTTGATTCAGTTCTCAATATCGAAACGAGTCTTCCTATTATGCTCCACTTATGAGTGAGCTTCATAATTCTATAATCTACTTATGTGTTTACCCCTGTTGGGAGATTTTATGGAGATAACTACGCCTATCATTTCGTGTTGGTCACTAATAAGAGCTGCGAGGCTAAATGTGACTTTCTGTTACTCTTTTCGGTAAATTTTTATGTAAATTCCGAATAATTAATTGCAAATTGTGAATTATATGCCCTACCGGTGTGGGGTTCATTATGTGTTGTGATTTGGTGTAACCGAAATTATTTAAAAGGAGAAAATGGAAATTTTCAATTGGCACGATGTGCATATTACTTGTGATTCAAAACTGAGGACGAGATCCTCACATTTTTATGTAAATTGATATGTTTAAACCGGGCTACGAGCTGCGGTGGATGTTATATAAGGACGAGATCCTTGTGAGGAAAATTCTTGTGTTTAAGTTTTCCCTTGTGAAATTAAATTTGTACTATAGTACTAATAGGGAGTCATGCATGTTAGGCTTATTTGAAAATTCTTATATGAAATTCTTTGGGCATAGTTGTCAAATTCGTGTTGTAATTATTAATTTTTAACCTACGAGATAGGTGCCCGCCTAGGTGGCGTTAAATGTGACTCGTTAATTCGAGTAAATAATTATAAAGTCTTCATGCCTCGCATCTAGTTATCAGTATTGTGAAGGTTTGCAACGAGAATTTTGTTAACATGAGGTTAAATGACGATTCTGTAATTGATTATGAACAACTATTAAGACCAAATTGATCCAAGAGGGTGCCTCATTTACAGGGTCAGACGAGTGTGAGTTAAGCTTTCAGAAGCTCAAGATCACTTTGACTCCGACACAAGCGTTGGTATTAGTTACATATTCAAGGTCTTATACTGTGTATTGTGACGCGTCGCGTATTGGTCTCGGCGCGATGTTGATGCAAGACGGTAGGGTGATTGCCTACGCATCCAGACAGTTAAAAGTGCATGAGAAGAATTATCATGTACATGACGTGGAGTTAGCAACTATTGTTCATGCCTTAAAAATTTGGCGGCATTATTTGTACAGTGTCCATTGTGAGGTCTACACCGATCACCGAAGTCTATAACATCTATTTAAACATAATGATCTTAATTTGCGGCAGCAGAGGTAGTTGGAGTTGCTTAAGGATTATGATATCACCATTCTCTATCATCCTGGGAAGGCCAATGTGGTGGCCGATGCCTTGAGTCGTAAGGCGGAGAGTTTAGGCAGCTTAGCATATTTACCGGTAGCAAAGAGGCCTTTGGCCTTGGATGTTCAGGCCTTGGCCAACCAGTTTGTCAGTTTAGATGTTTTCGAGCCGAGTCGAGTTTTGGCTTGTGTGGTTTCTCAGTCTTCTCTTTATGATCGTATCATGGAATGTCAGTATGATGACCCCCATCTACTTGTCCTTAAGGACACAATTCAGCATGACGATGCCAAAGAAATCACTATTGGAGATGAAAATGTATTACGGATGCAGGGAAGGCTATGTGTGCCAAATGTAGATGGTTTGCACCACTTGATTTTTCAGGAGGCTCATAGTTCGCGGTACTCCATTCATCCAGGTGCTGCAAAGATGTATCAAGACTTGAGACAACACTATTGGTGGAGGCGGATGAAGAAAGACATAGTGGAATATGTATCTCGGTGCCTAAATTGTCAACAGATGAAATATGAGCACCAATGACCGAGTGGATTGCTTCAGAAGTTGGAAATTCCAGAATGGAAATGGGAGCAGATCACTACGGATTTCGTTGTTGGGCTCCTACGGACTCGGAGGAAGTTCAATGCAGTTTGGGTGATTGTGGATAGATTGACTAAGTCAGCTCATTTTATTCCTGTGATTACTACTTAGTCTTCAGAGCAGCTGGCTCAGGTATATATTCGCGAGATTGTCAGACTTCACGATGTACCGGTATCCATCATCTCTGACCGGGGTACACAGTTTACCTCACGATTTTGGAGGGCTTTACATAGAGGTTTATGTACTCGTGTGGAGTTGAGTACAACATTTCACCCTCAGACGGATGGGCAGTCCGAACGCACTATTCAAATACTAGAGGATATGCTTCGTGCGTGTGCGATAGATTTTGGGGGTGCTTGGGATCAGTTCTTACCACTTGCGTAGCTTGCTTACAACAACAGTTGTCAGTAAAGCAGTCAGATGGCTCCGTATGAGGCCTTGTATGATAGGTGGTGCCAGTCCTCAGTGGGTTGGTTCGAACCGGGCGAGGCTAGGCTATTGGGTACAGACTTGGTTCAGGATGCCTTGGAAAAGGTTAAGTTGATTCAGGATTGACTTCGTACAGCCCAATCTAGACAGAAAAGTTATGCGAATCGGAAGGTTCATGATGTTGCATTCATGGTTGGTGAGCGGGTATTGCTCCGGGTTTTGTCTATGAAGGGTGTGATAAGGTTCGGGAAGAAGGACAATTTGAGCCCTAGGTATATTGGGCCTTTAGAGGTTCTTGAAAGAGTTGGAGAGGTGGCTTACAGACTTGCGCTACCACCTAGTCTCTCTGCAGTTCATCCGGTATTCCATGTTTCTATGCTTCAAAAATATCACGGGGATCCGTCTCATGTGTTAGACTTCAGTTCGGTTCAGTTGGACAAGGATCTATCTTATATTGAGGAACCAGTGGCTATTTTAGATAGGCAGGTTCGAAAGCTCAGGTCAAAAAATATTGCTTCCGTGAAGGTTCAGTGGAGGGGTCATCCGGTCGAGGAGGCGACTTGGGAGACCGAGCATGATATACGTAGCCGTTATCCACACTTATTCACAAGCTCAGGTACTTTTTATAACTCCGTTCGAGGACGAACATTTGTTTTAGAGGTAGAGAATATGATGACCCAAAATGTCATCTTTAAATTTAATAATTAATTCTGTGTTCTAAGACCTCGAAAAGCACTATTTATCATTACTCGACTTGCGTGTGCAGTCCGTAAAAATTTTCAGGAAAGTTTTTAGGTGAAAAATGAATTAAAATGTGAATTAGAGCTTTAAAACTCAACTGAGTTGACTTTGGTCAGTATTTTAAGCAAACGGACTCGGATCAGTGTTTTGATAATTTTGGTAGGTCCGTATCGTGATTTGGGACTTAGGCGTATGCCCGGAATCAAATTCCGAAGTCCCTAGCCCGAGATATGGAATTTTGATAAAAAATTAAAAGTTTAAGTTCAAATAGTGACCGGATGTCAAATTATGTGCAAACGGCCCCGGAATAGAATTTTGATGATTCCAACAGCTCCGTATGGTGATTTTGGACTTAGGAGCGTGATCGGAATTTTATTTGAAAGTCCGTAGTGGAATTAGGCTTGAAATGCCGAAAGTTGAATTTTTGGGAAGTTTGACCGAAAGGTTGACTTTTTGATATCGGGGTCGAAATCTGATTCTGAAAATTTTCATAGCTCAGTTATGTCATTTATGACTTGTGTGCAAAATTTAAAGTCATTCCGAATTGATTTGATGTGTTTCGACACAAGATATAAAATTTGAAAGTTCAAAGTTCATTGATTTTGATTTGAGGTGCAATTCGTCGTTTTGATGTTGTTTGATGTAGTTTGAAGCCTCGACTAAGTTCGTATGGTATTTTGGAATATGTTGGAATAATTGGTTAAGGTCCCGAGGGTCTCGGGTGGATTTCGGAAGGTAAACGGAATGGATTTCAGACAAAGTGCTGGAAATTTCTGTTTGCAGAAATTTCTGTTGCAGAAATTTCGTGCGTGGAGCCAACTTTGGAAGCTTATATCTCGCAATTCATAAGGAATCAGAAAATGTTCAAAACATGAAAGTTGTAGTCGTTTGAATATAGGTTCCATAAAATTAAACTATGTATTATTTGGACATTCGTACAGAAAGTTATGATGGATTGAATGAAGGCTGGTAGAGCAGTTTCGCCAGAAATTTCGCCAGAAATTCTTATGCATGCAGCCAACTTTGGGAGCCTATATCTCGCAATGCATAAGGAATCAGAATAATTGCAAAACATAAAGTTTGTAGTCGGTGGATTCTAGTTTTCAGAAAGTTAAACCATTTATCATTTGGACATTTGTACATAAAGTTATCATCAATTGAATTAAGACTAGTAGAGCTGTTTCTGGTGGACTTTTAGTGACGAAAATGGACTTTTAGTGACGGATTGGCAGAAACTTAAGGACCAAAAATGGTCATTTCATTCATTTCGTTTTGGATTTTTGGAGAACGGTTCTTGGGCGATTTTTGGGTGATTTTCACGGGAAAACATTGGGGTAAGTGTTCCTTATCCTATATTGATTATATTTCATGATTCCATACTCATTTACATCATGAATCCGTGAATTTATGGAAGAAAAATCAAGATTTTTGCAAAAATCTTCCAAAAACAAAAATTTAAGATTTGGAGGTCGAGTTGTTATCGGATTTTGGTAAAATTGGTATGGGTGGACTCGTAATTGAATGGGTTATCGGATTTTATAAGTTTCGCCGGATTCCGAGATGTGGGCCCCACGGGCAAATTTTGAGCTAATTTCGGATTTTAATAAAAATATAATATTTTCTTATGAAATTGATTACTATAATTTTTGTTGACTGTATCGAATTAATTATGACTAGATACGAGTCGATCGGAGTCGGAAAATCGAGGAAAAAGCATAATACTTGATTAAATTGAAGCAAGTCGAGGCAAATGGTGATATATTGTGATATTGATACGCATGCGGTGGTATAAGGTCGGGGTGTTGAAACGCATGCGATGAGATAAGGGTGGCTTGATACGCGTGGCTAGTAGGGGAACTACTAGAAGTCATGCGGTGTGATAAGGGTGGCTAAAACGCGGGATGCTATTTCGGGAAAAAAAATGTTTTCTTTAAATAAATTGTGAAGGCTCCCGCGGTGATATAAGGAAATGAGATATTGTGAATTTATTTATGATTTGGGATTACGAGGCGGTGCCTCGGGAGTGCCCTTGTTGATATTGATTTATGAACATAGTTGCTTTCGATTAATTGTTGTGATTTTCATAAAGTTGAAGGAAATTCTGTTTTGATTCCCCGAGATATTATTTGTAATTATTTGATGTCATTAAATGTGACATACTATTTGATTCATTTCCAATGTCATTTTATTTTATTACATTGATAAATATTTTACCATGCCATTATTATATTCCAGTAGGGCCTCACCTGACCTCGTCACTACTCTACCGAGGTTAGGCTTGGCACTTACTGGGTACCGCTGTGGTGTACTCATACTACGCTTCTGCACATCTTTTTGTGCAGATCCAGGTACATTTTACCAGCCTAGACGTCAGTGAGTTACCTGCGCACGGAGACTTCGAGGTATATCTGCCAGCGTCCGCAGACTCCGGAGTCCCCTTCTATCATTTTATGTTGCTTCCTTATATTTTATTTAGACCTTGACATATAGAGACATTGAGAATAAATTCTTAGAAGCTTGTGACTTATTTCTACCGGGTTTTGGGAGTTGAAATTGTTTGAATTGTAGTTTATTTATTTCAGATATTTATTATTATTCCGCATTGATAGGCTTACCTAGTCTTAGAGACTAGGTGCCATCACGACATCCTACGGAGGGAATTTGGGGTCGTGACTACATCCAGGAGAATATGGGAAGTTAGTACATATATCTATATTATTATAAAAGCATGAATACAATGTCGGTTTACAAAAATAACCTTATAATTTTAAGCATAATAACTCATAATAAAAGGACATAACCGGAATTCTAGATATTAACTTTATAATCCTATTAGTTTTAGGACATAATACTACACGTTAAGGTTTCCTACATGATTACCTTTAAGAATCCTATTAGTATAATTATTTTCGGGTTGTCTAATCCATATAAAATTGAACAAGTAAATATATTTAGTCATGTAATCATATTACATTTAGGATATACTTTATTAAAAATCCTATTACCAATTTAATTTGAAAATGTATTATAATGTTCTATTACTAATTTAATTTGAAAATGTATTATATTGTCCAAATTCATTTAGAAAAATGAGATCCTATATTATTATAAACGCATAAATACAATATTAATATATCAAAATTGCCCTAAAATATTAAATGGAAGAACTCATAGAGAAAGGACATAACTGCAATAACCTATTTTTTGGACTACAATATCTTCTATGCTAATTTATAATACATAAAATTTTAAAATTAATGAGTAAGGTATCGGGTGCCCGTTGCGGCCCATCAGTTTGGGTCGTGACAAAAGTGGTATCAGAGCAGTTCTGTCCTACGAAGTCTACAAGCCGTGTCTAGTAGAGTCTTGTTTATGGGTGTGTTGTGCACCATACTTATAAGCAGGAGGCTACAATGCATTTAGGACTGTCACTCTTTCTTCTTACTCTAGATCGTGTGGTAGAGCTCAGTTGTAAGAACTCAATTTCCTAAATTCTATTTTATTCGTAATACAACGATACCCATATCCAGAAATACGGTTGGTATGAGATATAGTTGTGGAAGAGTTGAGTCAGAGGAACTCGATTTTGAATCATGCTTATGATGAGTAAATGTGAGGTCTTCAACAAATCATGTGTGTACTAAAATGTATAAGCTTCTTGATAAGGAGACCTAAGACATGAATATCTATCCACCCATATGGTAAAAAGAATAAGAGAATTGAAGGTAGATACAAGTTTCAACAAGTAAAAGAAGCAAGGTAAAGAATGGTACGAGGTACCCAGTCAATGAAGATTATCAGTATCACAATTCAGGTAGAAAAATATAAGGATTTTGGGTTACCTTCAACAGTAACAAATGTATGTACAATTGGTCACACCGATCTCAGTTATGTCATATGGGAGCTAACAGATATGGCTTAAGAGAAGGACAAGATATCAGGATCCGGCTGGAGTTAGAGTAACCCAAAATGGTGGATGGATTGTTACTGTTAGTTGACATTTCTGAAGGACAGTGCAAACGTGGTAATGGATCTCCTAGTGAGACACCCTGATAGTGCACTCTAGAATTGTATAGTCAGATATGAATACTAGAATGTTCAGAAAAAGAAATTCAGAAAATAGGCAGTGGGAATCCTAGAATGATAAATATTATCTTAGTGTGGCTCCCGTCCCTAGTAGAGAGAGAAGGATAGGCAACTCGAAGAGCCAGTGGATGGAGCAAGGGGAGCTACAAGCAAAAAAATGTCTTGTTGAAGTTTTCAAAATAAAGTGATAGACAGAAATCTTAGCAGGGAAATAAGAAGAGAGATAACGAAGCATTATGAGTAAGATATGATACATGGACGGCAACGGTAGATAAAAAAATGACAGTATTACAAAATCTATAGTCAAGGGAAGGAAAAGATGAGAGGTAATAGGCCTTGAGACAACAAAAGAGTATAGGCCATAAAGTCATATCCTCATTTCAAGAAATAAGTTCGTGACTCTAACGTGATTACCAGAAGGAAAAGTTGTCCAGAATAATAGAAATCAGATGGGCTGGTGAACAAGATAAACTAAACATGAATTAGGGATTGAGTGATTTGATAATAGTCAGCATCATAGGAATTTCAGAGATTGCGTTTCGGCAATAATAGAATGGACGACAGAAGAATAAACTTTTAAAGGTCATTCAGGAAGACGCTTACCTAAAGCAAGCAGTGTGAGCAAAGTTAAGCTTAAGGGACTATGTGTGCCAGTTATACTATGTGTCTCCCTCGTGAGTAAGGAATTTTATTATCCTTGGTACAAAAGGATTACCACAAGGCGAGTAAGGGTCGTCGATGATGTGAAAAGATGCCAAAGATAAAGAGGTAAAACATCTATAGGTAGATCGTCGTAGCGCTAAATCTTAGTACTCTCCTAAAGGGGGGAATATGGAGTGATGTGGCATTAAGTCAGAGTTAAATGGTTCTAGTAACTATGGAATGATAAGGAAGAATGCGATAAAAATGAGAAAGGGGTGAGATTGCACTTATTCAAATCCTACAGATATGTTACGATTTCAAAACATTATGCAAACATGACGTCAAGGAAAGGAAGTAAGGTTTCCTGACCGAGATGTTAGTAATAAATAAGTAGCCAATGCGAGAGGTAAGTTAAGACAAAGGAAATAACCCAAGAAAGATTACACGGAATATTGATATGAGAATGGGCCAATGAATAGTTAACAGTTGATTCAGGAAGAGCCTAGTCATGGCTAGACAAGAGGATACAGATAAATCAACAGATCGTGCAAGATAAACATAGTAAAACCCAACATAGGAAATTCAGTCTCGCAGATATGACATCATGACCCTTGAGAAATATTCAGATAGGAGTTGGGGTAGTTAAAGGTGCCGTATGAGTGTTACAGAAATAAAAGAGTGTCACTGGGAAGACAGTCAAAACTTCAGTTTAGAATCAACCGTACAAGCACAAGGGCGTGGAAGTAAGTAACTATGGATAATTATAGGCGAGGAAGGACATCAAAAATTCCGTCAAGTATACGATGTAATAATCTCGTAGCTTTATAAGAGTAAGAGGGTCCTCCCTAAATACTCCAATGAAAGACTAGCTGAGGAAATAAGGAAGAAGGCTTCAACCAAAGTATAGTAACTTGAAGAGGAAATGGTCATGTAAAAACAGTTTCACTACAAAATTGTATGCACGCAACAAAGGGGCAGAAAGACCAGGAAAAATAATTGCTTACATATAAATAAAGCTGAGAAGGAACAAAAGGAATTATTCGAGCAATGATCCAGAGTTAGTTACATTATGAACACACTTAATATTTCAGAGTATTATCCATGCAACATATATATTGACAATCATACAGTCGTAGAAGACTCCGGTATGAGTTAAAAGAAAAAAATGAGTCCAGGTCATAGACAAATGATTGAATTGTTAGAAGATTATATCATGGATATTTCATAGCATCCATGAAAGGCTAAAGTAATAACTAATACCATGAGCCGCAGATTGGAAGATAGCTTAAGGCTACATAAAGTCTGATCAGAGGGAAGAGGAAACTAAAGAGTTATATGAACCAAGTAAATGGGGAGTCTGGTTATTGGACCCAGAAAATTATAGAAATCATGATTGAAAACATTGCAGAATCACTCTTAGTATCAGAGGTACAAGAGAGATAGTACAACAACCATATTCTATAATGGCTCTACGAGAAATAAGTTAGAAGAGTACCAACCTCATAAGAAGTCAGTATGAAGCTCCTACAGGATTGTGTATGCACCAGAGGTACAAGTATTATAATAGAGCTTCAAGTTGTGAATGTGAATTATACCTATGTGGAAGGGAGGTCATGAAAGAGATAGAAGATGTGATGCGAGATTTTAAGGTGAGTAAGTTAAAGGTGAACAACGTACTAGATACTCAAATGCAGAAGGTCGTGAATAGTCCATACTTCGGATAAAAGGCTAGGAGCGCTGGGATTCAGTATCCAGGAATGATAGCGGCGTCGTCAGTGGCATATCTTCCATCCCATGGTTTCTATGTACTGAGAGGTCTAGTTAAGAGAGTAAAGAAGAGTTAGAAATGATGTGATGTCTCGCTTGATGTTCCAGAATAACACAAGGAAATCTATGGTGCAGGCAAGTTGAAGGAAGGTTGCGAGTAATATAAATAGATATGTGTAGGTCGCAAGCTAATGTATGGTAAAGCGACAAGGTTTGTGGAAGACAGGAGTAAGGATAAGAAAGGGCGAGTGAGATGGTGACGAGAATGGATAAGTCCTCAGGATTTAGCCCATGAAAACAAGAGAGCTAATGGTTTCTCTAAGTTATAGAAAGCTCAGTATAGCCTGAATAAACTCAAAGGAGTCTAAGACTAATAGCATTTAGAAGAGATGGAATGCTGCCCTGATAATAGAATGAGGGTGTAATTGTAATAGATAAAGGATGATGTTTGGGCCTTCGATTGAGTAATGATTTGAAAAAAAAAAAGAGGATTTCATGGACGACACGGGATTAGAATACCCCCACCCATAAGATGAATCCCGTTGGGATGCTATGAAATACAGTTATTAAAGTAAAGTATAGTATCGCCCCTAGGTGGATTAGGCAAGTCACTTCAGATATCCCCCGATGAGACGTCAGATCCAGTGATAATGTATTACGTAAGAAGTTTCAAGTTATCAGTGGTAAATTGTAGATCAACATTAAGGTGAATCAACAATGGATGGATACAAGTTACAAAGTATAATATGAGATTAGGCCATCATTCTTAAGATGAACAGTAATGAGAAAGCATTAAAGGACTTAGATTTATACATTTAGGATAAGCAACTAGATTAACCTGGAGTTTGGTAGCAGACCTCAGTAACGGTAAATCGAAATAAGGTTATTGTATAGTATGACCTACTTAGATGTAGTAAAGCCTATATGTTCCCAGAGGGACAACTTGTCATAGTTATGCATATGTTCACAAAGTGAGGCTTAGAGATTGGCTAAAAGTTAGAAGGAAGAGTCGCATAAGCGCACATACAAGGAAAAAACCGTACAGGCTGCATGACAGAAGGTAGCAACAGTTATGAGTTGGAAGAATTCCGGCCATAGCCTGTGGTGTGAGAAAGAGGCCTAAAGGTGGGAATGCCCTGGACTTTGGATTTATTCACAAAACGGTTGCCTAGATGGCAAGGACAGTAGTAAAACCATTCGTAAGATCTATTCGGTTATGAGACCGATAAGTGCATTAACCAACATTCGAGGACGAATGTTCCAAAGGGGGGAATGATGTTACACCCCATATTTTCGTACGTGAAAGTACGCCATAAGTAAATTGATAAAATCTCGGAAATGAGATGTTACATCCCGCATTTTCGTATGTTAAAGTTTCGTCGTAAGTTAATCGACGTAAGCTCGGGAATGAGATTATTTTGAGATTATAAGTATTATTCTGTTTCAAACAAGTGATAAGTAAATTTGTGAAGGTGAAAGCGTAAGCGAATCGAAGAAAATGAGTTTCGTCGAAGTTTGACATTTTGTGATAAACTACGGTCCAAGCTATAATACCCCGTATTTATAGACTAGTGTCATACAAGGTACCACATGACTATGATAGTAAGGTATATAAAGTGTGTTAAATGTGAGTAGTTATTTAAGTAATTTGAGATAATTTTTTATTATATGGATAATTGATTAATTATTAGTTTAATAAGAGATTAACAAATTATCCAACAAATATGGTGAGTTTACTGATCTCTTTCATCCATTTTTTCTTCTGTAAATTCATGGTAAGTCGTTCTATACTTGTAAGAACTCACGGAACGGTGATCGGAAGCCGTGAGTTCGAGTTATTCACTTGTAGTGAACTGTTTTGTGGACTGTTTTGTGTTGCTGTTGGGCTGCGTGCTTTACTACTGTTTTGTGGAGTTTTGGAGGAGGAAGGGGGTGTAGAAACACCATATAAATGTAGGGTGGTTGGCTGGTCGTTCGTCATAACATTTCCGGGTCGTTTGACACTACTACGATGGTCGTTTTGTGTATGAAGAGATTGGGGTGTGTTGGGCTGTTTTGTAGTATTTGATGGCATATATAGGGATGAAAAATGGTGTATATATGTTGTTATTGTTCTGTTCTTGTATTGTTGGTGCTATCTTGAATTTGGAGGAAGTAAGGATTATAGGGGAGATGCTGCCCTTTTTAATACAAAAGAAGTTTGTCGTTCGTTGTGCGATAGTTGTACCTTTCGTAACTTAACGATAGTATTATTATCATTCTTGTAGATTAAGGTACGAAGAGGTGAGTTCAACTTGGTGATTGGAAAGATTGTGATAAGGTATGTTAAGGCTAAGCCTTCCTTCATTTTGGCATGATCTCGTAGCTACATGTGTTAGTAATGAGACAAAAGAGAAGTTCATATTCATGAATTTATTCACACTATTCTAGTCTCATAAGTTACAATATTATTCCTTATCGAGATTCTATATTCAATTTAGTATTGTCTTCTTCCAGTCAAGAGAGCAGCAAGCCTATATATACAGTATTACAGTATTTTCATTACCATCGAGCTATAATCGATGGGCAGGCCCCTATTGGGCAACCTCTGATCAGATGGAAAGTTATATACCAAGCCTACTGTGGCCGAGCGCCTATGAGCGAGCCCAGCATGGTCGAGATACATAGCCTAGTATGGCCGAGCGCCTATGAGCGAGCCTACTACGGCAGAGCAGTTATATATACCGAGCCTTATAAGGCCGTACAATTATTTTACTTACTATATTGAAGGAGTTGAGTCAGTATCAACAGGTAAGTATATCTCCAGATCATCTTTGACTCCCAATTATTTTTAGTTATTATATTATCAGTTCAGTTTCAACTTTCAGTTATGTTATCGCCTTATATACTCGGTACATTATTTTGTACTGACGTCCCTTTTCCGGGGACGCTGCATTTCATGCATGCAGGTTCAGATAGACAGACGAGTAGACCTCCTCAGTAGGTGTTTCCAGAGTTTAGCCTGATCGGTAAGCTCCACATCCTTTGGAGCTATCGGGTCTAAGTTTTTGTGTGCATCTTATGTATGTATTTATATATATAATATGGGTAGGTCGGGGCCCTGTTCCGATCACAATATATCTATCAGTAGATGCTTGTAGACATATCCTGTTGGTTAGTGCAGTATGTTGGGTTTGTAGGCCTGGTATGTATAATTTTGTGGTTTGTCAGCTGTAGTAGCTATGACGGCCTTTTCAGCCTAGTTTTATATTGATGTTTAGTTAGCGCTAGTTTCCATTCAGTTTTATATTTTGCTTCAGAAATTGTCTTGCAAGGTGGCCCCATGGCCAAAGTATGATATTATATGTTCAGAGTCCCTTAGTCGCAATTTGGTACGCCAGGTTAGGTGAGGCACCGGGTGCTTGTCTCGCTCCTAGGTTCGGGGCGTGACAAAATTGGTATTAGAACAGTTCTGTCCTAGGAAGTCTACAAGCCGTGTCTAGTAGGGTCTTGTTTATAGATGTGTTGTGCACCACATTATATAAGCAGGGAACTACAGGGCATTTAGGAGTTGGTTACCCTTCTTTGAAATCTAAATCGTGCCATAGAACTGAGTTATAGGAAATTTGAATTAAACTTATGTGTTGGTGTTTGCATGCACAGATGACGGTGACTAGGAAGACTACGGCTAGCCAGAGGAGAGATACAACAGTAAGTGAGGGGACCGGCAGGGTACCCCCAGTAGATGGGGCCCAGTCTGAGGCTCAAGGCGAGACCCCTACTCAGCCATTACCGGCTCCTCCACCAACTGCGGAGATTCCTGGGGAAACCGCACATCCAGTTCCCCTCCCCCCACTTCCATCAGATCAGGACTTGAGAAGTGCGGTGCATTTGTTGACACAGTTGGTAGCTACCCAGCAACAGGCTAGGGCATCAGCTAGTGCAGGAACTTCTGAGGGGTCTGGGAGTTCAAGGGTCCGAGAGTTTATTGCTTTGAGTCCCCCAGAGTTCACGGGGACAGATCAGAGGGAGGACCCGCAGGATTTCATAGATCAACTTCACAGGATCTTTCGTGTTATGCATGCCACGGAGAAAGAGGCACTTGAGCTAGCAGCTTTTCGACTCCGAGATATAGCCATCCTTTGGTACGAGGGATGGGAGAGGTCCAGGGGACATGATGCACCTCCAGTTATTTGGGAGAATTTTTCAGATGCCTTCCTTGACCAGTACTTACCGCGGGAGATCCGACAGGCTCGAGTCGATCAGTTTCTAGCCCTCAAAGCAGGGTAATATGAGTGTTCGAGAGTATAGTCCCCATTTTGACTCATTGGCTAGATATGCACCATCGATAGTTGCTACTATGCGGGACAGGATTCACATGTTTATAGCAGGGTTAGCCCCAGAGTTAACCGAGGCATGTGCCACCACTGCATTGCAGGATAGTATGGATATCTCCCAGATTCAGGCATTCGCCCAGAATATAGAAAGGGGTAGGCGTCGGCAGCAGGGTACAGAGAGGGCTGAGCAAGGGCAACGTAAGAGGATGAGATTTCCCAGGTCTCAGGAGCAATCTCAGGGTAGTTATAGGACCCAGTACTTCAAACGGCCACCTAGGCCTCCGCCACCTCAGTTACAGGGTTACAGGTATAACCGCTATACTCAGTCAGGATCAGGTGAGAGCTCATGGGCATCGGGTTTGCAGCGACAGCGAGGTTCTGCGCAGATGTGGTCATTTCCTCCACGGTGTGACATCTGTGGTAGAGGACACTTGGGCCAATGCTGAGCAGGTTCTGATGCTTGTTATACATGTGGGCGTCCGGGGCATATGTTGCGAGATTGCCCAAATAGAGATTCTGGGGGAATGGCACAACCAGCGAGTTCAGCAACAGGATCATCTATGTCCGTGCATCCTTCAGGGCGCGAGTCTCAGTCTTTGGCTGGTAGAGGTCGAGGCAGAGGTAGAGGTTCCAGTTCAGGTGGTAATCAGAACCGTATCTATGCTTTAGCGGGTCGACAGGACCAGGAGTCTTCACCAGACGTTGTGACAGGTATATTAACCATTTGCTCTCACGATGCTTATGCTTTGATAGACCCAAGATCTACTTTATCGTATATTACCCCATTTGTCGCGAGGAAGTTTGGTATAGTGCCTGAAATACTAAGTGATCCTTTTGCGGTATCTACACCGGTCGGAGAATCGATTATTGCTAGACGGGTTTACCGAGGTTGTACGGTGACAATTTGTAGTCGTCAGACCTCAGCTGACCTAGTTGAGCTAGAGATGATGGATTTTGATGCTATCATGGGCATGGACTGGTTGGCAGCTTGCTATGCCACAGTTGATTGCCGAGCAAAGGCAGTCAGATTTCATTTTTCGGGTGAGCCAGTCCTTGAATGGGTAGGTAATACAGCAACACCCAGAGGTAGGTTTATTTCCTATCTGAAGGCAAGGAAAATGATCGCAAAAGGGTGCATTTATCATATTGTGCGAGTTAGAGATGCAGATGCTGAGATACCTACACTTCAGTCTATTCCCGTAGTCAAAGAGTATGCAGATTTGTTTCCAGATGAGCTTCCAGGTATTCCTCCAGAGCGAGAGATTGATTTTAGCATCGATTTGCTTCCAGGAACTCAACCAATATCCATCCCTCCATATAGAATGGCACCTGCCGAATTGAAGGAGTTGAAGGAGCAGTTAAAAGATTTGTTGGAGAAAGGTTACATCAGGCCCAGTACCTCACCTTGGGGTGCACCGGTACTATTTGTGCGGAAGAAAGACGGCTCGCTGAGGATGTGTATCGATTATAGGCAGCTGAACAAGGTAACTATTAAGAATAAGTATCCACTTCCAAGGATCGATGACTTGTTTGATCAGTTGTAGGGGGCTAGATGCTTTTCAAAGATAGATTTGAGGTCGGGGTACCACCAGGTCAGAGTTCGGGAAAAAGATATTCCGAAGACAGCCTTCAGGACCCGATATGGCCACTTCGAGTTCCTTGTCATGTCCTTCGGGTTGACTAATGCACCCGCCATATTTATGGACTTGATGAATAGCCTATTTCGGCCATTTTTAGATCTGTTCGTGATAGTATTTATTGATGATATTCTTATTTATTCTCGTTCAGAGGATGAGCATGCGGACCACCTGCGAGCGGTAGTCCAAACCCTCCGTGATCGTAAGTTGTATGCTAAGTTTTCTAAATGTGAGTTTTGGTTGAAGTCTGTAGCATTCTTGGGGCATATTGTATCAGATGAAGGTATAAAGGTGGACACTCAGAAGATTGAGGCCGTGAAATCTTGGCCTAGACCTACCACTCCGACAGAGGTTCGTAGCTTTCTAGGCTTAGCAGGATACTATTGGAGGTTCGTAGAGGGTTTTTCTTCCCTTTCGGAACCATTGATGAAGTTGACACAGAAAGAAACTAAGTTTCAATGGACAGAGGCTTGTGAGCGGAGTTTCCAAGAGCTTAAGAACAGGTTGACCTCAGCTCCAGTTCTAACACTTCCAGAGGGTCTAGAGGGTTATGCCGTGTATTGTGATGCATCAGGTGTCGGGTTAGGATGTGTCCTGATGCAACATGGGAAGGTAATTGTGTATGCTTCAAGGCAGTTGAGGAAGCACGAGAGGAATTATCTGACCCACGACCTCGAGTTAGCTGCGGTTGTCCATGCACTTAAGATATGGCGGCATTATTTATATGGTGTTCATGTTGATGTATTTACTGATCATAAAAGCCTACAATATATCTTCAAGCAGAAAGAGTTGAATTTGTGACAGAGGCAATGGCTTGAGTTATTGAAAGATTACGATGTAAACATTCTCTACCATCCAGGGAAAGCTAATGTTGTAGCAGATGCCTTAAGTCGCCGATCTATGGGTAGCTTAGCACATGTAGAGCCCGAGAAAAGACAATTAGCTAGAGAGATTCATCAATTGGCTTCGTTGGGGGTTCGGTTAGTAGATTCTGAGGATGGTGGAGTTGTACTCCAAAACACTGCAAAATCATCCCTCATAGCTGAAGTCAAGGAAAGGCAGTACGAGGACCCAGAGTTGGTCGAGTTGAGAGAGCGAGTTCCGCAGCAGAAGAAGCCATTGTTAGAGCTCAAGGGAGATGGGGTTCTCAGATACAGGGGTCGTTTGTGTGTTCCAGATGTAGCAGGGCTACGAGACAAGATTATGTCAGAGGCACATTATTCATGATATTCCATCCATCCTGGATCGACGAAGATGTATCATGACATTAAGGATATGTACTGGTGGAATGATATGAAGAAGAATATTGCTGAGTTTGTCGCCCAATGTACTAGTTGCCAGCAAGTGAAGGTAGAGCACCAGAAGCCCGGAGGGCTGATGCAGACTATAGGGATCCCGACATGGAAATGGGAGGCGATAAATATGGACTTTATCACGGGTTTACCTCATTCTAATCGTAAGTTCGATTCCATATGGGTGATAGTCGATAGGCTCACGAAATCAGCTCACTTCCTACCGGTCAGATCTACATATACAGCAGAAGATTATGCAAAGTTATATATTAAGGAGATAGTGCGGCTACACGGAGTACCAGTTTCTATTATATCTGACCGTGGGGCTCAGTTTACAACACATTTTTGGAGGTCATTTCAGAGAGGTCTAGGGACTCAGGTGAATCTCAGCACAGCTTTTCATCCACAGACTGATGGACAAGCCGAGCGCACAATTCAAACGCTCGAGGATATGTTACGAGTATGTGTGTTGGATTTTAAAAGAAGTTGGGATGAACATCTACCTCTTATCGAGTTTGTATATAATAACAGTTACCACTCCAGTATCCAGATGGCTCCGTACGAGGCTTTGTATGGGCATAAGTGCAGATCTCCTATAGGGTGGTTTGATGTTGGAGAATCTGGGTTACATGGGCCAGACCTAGTTCAGCAGGCCATAGAGAAAGTAAAGCTTATCCGGGAGCGACTGTTGACAGCTCAGAGTCGTCAGAAGTCATATTCTGACGTGCGGCGACGAGACTTAGAGTTCAGGATTAATGACTGGGTATTCTTAAAGGTATCACCTATGAAGGGCGTGATGAGGTTTGTCAAGAAAGGCAAGCTTAGCCCACGGTATATTGGGCCTTATAGGATCATTCGGAGAGTGGGCCAAGTAGCTTATGAGTTAGAGTTGCCCTCTGAATTGGAGTCTGTCCATCCGGTTTTTCACGTATCTATGCTACGGAAGTGCAATGGCGATCCTACCCGAGTGGTGCCCACAGATGATGTACAGATTACAGAGGACTTGTCATACGAGGAAATTCCAGTTGCCATCCTAGACCGACAAATCCGCAAGCGATGAAATAAGGAGGTAGCTTCCGTGAAGGTTTTATGGAGGAGCAAGAATGTAGACGAGATGACGTGGGAATCGGAGGAAGAAATGAAGTCTAAATACCCCCACCTATTTCAAACTGAAGATATGGTTCGAGATGGGACGCTATAACATAGCTCTATGTAGGCTAGCAGGTCATCAGGTAAGCTTTTATTTTTCACTTTCAATATTTATGATTTACGGTCGGTGAGGCAAATTGCTGCTATTTATAAAGATTGGCCATGTGTGGCACGCATAGTATGTTTTCTGGCTGCGTGCAGGTTGGTTTTAACCTAGTGTACGAAGGATACTCTGGCAAAATTTTCCAAAGTCTCTAAGAGTAAACATTCGAGGACGAATGTTCCCAAGGGGGGAGTGATGTTACACCCTATATTTTTGTACGTAAAAATGCGTCGTAAGAAAACTAATGTAGGACCAAAAATGAGATAATATTTAAAAGTATATAAAGTAAGTTAATCATGTTACCTATGAGGTTACAAATATTGAAGATCATGAACAACAAGTACAAAGAGGGTTGGACAGTTCAGAAGCTAAAGCAATTGAATAAAACAATGTTTCGTCGAAAGTCGACAAGTTGGGAATGTTATAACATATACCTTTGGAGTGAGACTAGGGTGTTTAACATGATAAGGAGATTATGTTATGATTTATATTTGTCGTATGACATCCGTGTGTTATGTTTTAATGTCAAGCGAGTTGTGGAACAAAAGTCGATGAAAGTCATCACAAGTTACACTCATAAGTTTTACTGAAACTTTGGGTCAAATCTAACTGCAATTTTCTCCCAATATACTTAGAGTTATGGGGTGTTCCATCCATCAAATTAAAGATCTATGAGTCTATTTTCCAATGCATTAAACCGTTTGTCAATACGACATCGGAGTAGTGAGATATGGGCATGTTTGCGATACTGCGCAAGCTGCTAGGTGACAAGTAGGTGTGTCACCTACTTGCTTAAATGAAAGCCCAAAAATGGGCCATTTCGGGTCGTCCAAAGAGGCCTTTTAAAGGCCTATTTTCTTCATATATTAGACTTAAAATAGAGTATAATAACCAGACATAAGCTCTGCAAAGAATCCTCCCAAATATTTTCCACAAACCCTAATTGATTTTCTCTCCCTTTCAAGTTCTAATTGGAGGTAAAACCTAGAGTTTGAAGAACCAAGATAGGAGCTGAGTTATCCAACAAATAAGGTGAGTTTACTGATCTCTTTCATCCATTTTTTCTTCTGTAAATTCATGGTAAGTCGTTCTATACTTGTAAGAACTCACGGGACGGTGATCGGAAGCCGTGAGTTCGAGTTATTCACTTGTAGCGGACTGTTTTGTGGACTGTTTTGTGTTGCTGTTGGGCTGAGTGTTTTACTACTGTTTTGTGGAGTTTTGGAGGAGGAAGGGGGTGTAGAAACACCATATGAATGTAGGGTGGTTGGCTGGTCGTTCGTCATAACATTTCCGGGTCGTTTGACACTACTACGGTGGTCGTTTTGTGTATGAAGAGATTGGGGTGTGTTGGGCTGTTTTGTAGTATTTGATGGCGTATATAGGGCTGAAAAATGGTGTACATATGTTGTTATTGTTCTGTTCTTGTATTGTTGGTGCTATCTTGAATTTGGAGGAAGTAAGGATTATAGGGGAGATGCTGCCCGTTTTAATACAAAATAAGTTTGTCGTTCGTTGTGCGATAGTTGTACCTTTCGTAACTTAACGATAGTATTATTATCATTCTTGTAGATTAAGGTGCGAAGAGGTGAGTTCAACTTGGTGATTGGAAAGATTGTGATAAGGTATGTTAAGGCTAAGCCTTCCTTCATTTTGGCATGATCTCGTAGCTACATGTGTTAGTAATGAGACAAAAGAGAAGTTCATATTCATGAATTTATTCACACTATTCTAGTCTCATAAGTTACAATATTATTCCTTATCGAGATTCTATATTCAATTTAGTATTGTCTTATTCCAGTCAAGAGAGCAGAAAGCCTATATATACAGTATTACAGTATTTTCATTACCATCGAGCTATAATCGATGGGCAGGCCCCTATTGGGCAACCTCTGATCAGATGAAAAGTTATATACCGAGCCTACTGTGGCCGAGCGCCTATGAGCGAGCCCAGCATGGTCGAGATACATAGCCTAGTATGGCCGAGCGCCTATGAGCGAGCCTACTACGGCAGAGCAGTTATATATACCGAGCCTTATAAGGCCGTACAATTATTTTACTTACTATATTGAAGGAGTTGAGTCAATATCAACAGGTAATTATATCTCCAGATCATCTTTGACTCCCAATTATTTTCAGTTATTATGTTATCAGTTCAGTTTCAACTTTCAGTTATGCTATCGCCTTATATACTCGGTACATTATTTTGTACTGACGTCCCTTTTTCGGGGACGCTGCATTTCATGCATGCAGGTTCAGATAGACAGACGAGTTAACCTCCTCAGTAGGTGTTTCCAGAGTTTAGCCTGATTGGTAAGCTCCACATCCTTCGGAGTTATCGGGTCTAAGTTTTTGTGTGCATCTTATGTATGTATTTATATATATAATATGGGTAGGTCGGGGCCCTGTTCCGATCACAATATATCTATCAGTAGAGGCTTGTAGACATATCCTGTTGGTTAGTGCAGTATGTTGGGTTTGTAGGCCTGGTATGTATAATTTTGTGGTTTGTCAGCTGTAGTAGCTATGACGGCCTTTTCAGCCTAGTTTTATATTGATGTTTAGTTAGCGCTAGTTTCCATTCAGTTTTATATTTTGCTTCGCAAATTGTCTTGCAAGGTGGCCCCATGGCCAAAGTATGACATTATATGTTCAGAGTCCCTTAGTCGCAATTTGGTACGCTAGGTTAGGTGAGGCACCGGGTGCTTGTCTCGCTCCTAGGTTCGGGGCGTGACAGAAACCCCATAATACATGTTATGTGATTGGTATTGAGGTGGCGCACATGCTAGGTGACGGGCGTGTGAGCGTGCACCATGTGAATTGGGACTCTGTTGCTTCTATGGCACTGTATAGTGGTCCTACTTTGTTGATGTCCGTGTTTTCACCATGTGATAAAGTAATTGAGAAGTCAATCATGCTAGATATCATGTTTAGGCTTTATGACGATATTGCTAGGACCCATAGTGGTCGTTTCTTGCTATAATTTCACTGATTTCATTGATATTTCATACCTAGTCATATTCATGCATTTATATTATATCTCAGTCTCAGTTGTTATTTATTGATACATCATATCATTGTTGTCTCGCTAGTTTCATGACATTGTGAGCCTGTGAGTGAGACCGAAGAGATTGATGACTGAGTAAGGCTGGGGGCCTGTTTGTGAGGATATTGATACTATAGCACGTGAGTTATCCGTGCGGATGCAGATATTGATATTATGGCATGTGAGTTGTCCGTGCAACACGTGTGTTGTCCGTGCGGATTATAGCGCTTGGGCGATAGGAGCCCCTCTGGAGTCTGCACACCCCCAATGAGCGCAGTCAACTATATATATGTGGATCGGGTTGCACGCCGCAACGGGCCTTATGGTCATATGTGGATCGGGCTACACGCAGCAATAGGTATTGTACAACGCTGAGTGATTGAGTGTGCGGAGCTTGAGCATAGTGAGAGAGACTGCGAGACAGTGAGATTGAGTACTCTGAGAGTGTGAGTACATGAGCTCATCATTAAGATGCATTGCATTTGACATGCGTACTTGAGATATATGCATAGAGATGCATTTCCTTCTGCTACCCGGTTTTGGTGTCATTTATGATTTTACCTGCATCATGACATGTAGGCATAGAGACGTACTGTCACGCCCCGAACCTAGGAGCGAGACAAGCACCCGGTGCCTCACCTAACCTGGCGTACCAAATTGCGACTAAGGGACTCTGAACATATATGTCATACTTTGTCCATGGGGCCACCTTGCAAGACAATTTGCGAAGCAAAATATAAAACTGAATGGAAACTAGTGCTAACTAAACATCAATATAAAGCTAGGCCGACAAGGCCGTCATAGCTACTACAGCTGACAAACCATCAAATATACATACCAGGCCTACAAACCCAACATACTGCACTAACCAACAGGATATGTCTACAAGCCTCTATTGATAGATGTATTATGATTGGAACAGGGCCCCGACCTACCCATATTATATATATAAATACATACATAAGATGCACACAAAAACCTAGACCCGATAACTCCGAAGGATGTGGAGCTTACCGATCAGGCTAAACTCTGGAAACACCTACTGAGGAGGTCTACTCGTCTGTCTCTCCGAACCTGCATACATGAAATGCAGCGTCCCCGGAAAAGGGACGTCAGTACGAAATAATGTACCGAGTATGTAAGGCAATAACATAACTGAAAATCGAAACTAAACTGATAATATAATAACTGGAAGTAATTGGGTGTCAAAGATGATCTAGAGATATACTTACCTGCTGATAGTGACTAAACTCCTTCAATATAGTAAGTAAAATAATTGTACGGCCTTATAAGGCTCGGTATATATAACAGCTCTGCCGTAGTAGGCTCGCTCATAGGCGCTCGGCCATACTAGGCTATGTATCTCGACCATGCTGGGCTCGCTCATAGGCGCTCGGCCACAGTAGGCTCGGTATATAACTTTCCATCTGATCAGAGGTTGCCCAATAGGGGCCTGCCCATCGATTATAGCTCGATGGTAATGAAAATACTGTAATACTGTATATATAGGCTTGCTGCTCTCTTGAATGGAAGAAGACAATACTAAAATTGAATATAGAGTCTCGATAAGGAATAATATTGTAACTTATGAGACTAGAATAGTGTGAATAAATTCATGAATATGAACTTCTCTTTTTGTCTCATTACAAACACATGTAGCTACGAGATCATGCCAAAATGAAGGAAGGCTTAGCCTTAACTGTCACGCCCCGAACCTAGGAGCGAGACAAGCACCCGGTGCCTCACCTAACCTGGCATACCAAATTGCGACTAAGGGACTCTGAACATATAATGTCATACTTTGGCCATGGGGCCACCTTGCAAGACAATTTGCGAAGCAAAATATAAAACTGAATGGAAACTAGCGCTAACTAAACATCAATATAAAGCTAGGCCGACAAGGCCATCATAGCTACTACAGCTGACAAACCATCAAATATACATACCAGGCCTACAAACCCAACATACTGCACTAACCAACAGGATATGTCTACAAGCCTCTACTGATAGATATATTGTGATCGGAACAGGGCCCCGACCTACCCATATTATATATATAAATACATACATAAGATGCACACAAAAACCTAGACCCGATAACTCCGAAGGATGTGGAGCTTACCGATCAGGCTAAACTCTGGAAACACCTACTGAGGAGGTCTACTCGTCTGTCTATCTGAACCTGCATGCATGAAATGCAGCGTCCCCGGAAAAGGGACGTCAGTACGAAATAATGTACCGAGTTTGTAAGGCAATAACATAACTGAAAATCAAAACTGAACTGATAATATAATAACTGGAAGTAATTGGGAGTCAAAGATGATCTAGAGATATACTTACCTGCTGATAGTGACTAAACTCCTTCAATATAGTAAGTAAAATAATTGTACGGCCTTATAAGGCTCGGTATATATAACTGCTCTGCCATAGTAGGCTCGCTCATAGGCGCTCGGCCATACTAGGCTATGTATCTCGACCATGCTGGGCTCGCTCATAGGCGCTCGGCCACAGTAGGCTCGGTATATAACTTTTCATCTGATCAGAGGTTGCCCAATAGGGGCCTGCCCATCGATTATAGCTCGATGGTAATGAAAATACTGTAATACTGTATATATAGGCTTGCTGCTCTCTTGACTGGAAGAAGAAAATACTAAAATTGAATATAGAGTCTCGATAAGGAATAATATTGTAACTTATGAGACTAGAATAGTGTGAATAAATTCATGAATATGAACTTCTCTTTTTGTCTCATTACTAACACATGTAGCTACGAGATCATGCCAAAATGAAGGAAGGCTTAGCCTTAACATACCTTATCAC
Organism: Nicotiana tabacum; assembly: GCF_000715075.1. Taxonomy (NCBI): domain Eukaryota; kingdom Viridiplantae; phylum Streptophyta; class Magnoliopsida; order Solanales; family Solanaceae; genus Nicotiana; species Nicotiana tabacum. The sequence continues at coordinate 17,370,103 of NC_134091.1, forward strand.
AATCTTTCCAATCACCAAGTTGAACTCACCTCTTCGCACCTTAATCTACAAGAATGATAATAATACTATCGTTAAGTTACGAAAGGTACAACTATCGCACAACGAACGACAAACTTATTTTGTATTAAAACGGGCAGCATCTCCCCTATAATCCTTACTTCCTCCAAATTCAAGATAACACCAACAATACAAGAACAGAACAATAACAACATATATACATCATTTTCCAGCCCTATATACACTATCAAATACTACAAAACAGCCCAACACACCCCAATCTCTTCGTACACAAAACGACCACCGTAGTACTGTCAAACGATCCGAAAATGTTATGACGAATGACCAGCCAACCACCCTACATTTATATGGTGTTTATAAACCCCCTTCCTCCTCCAAAACTCCACAAAATAGTAGTAAAACACGCAGCCCAACAGCAACACAAAACAGTCCACAAAACAGTCCGCTACAAGTGAATAACTCGAACTCACGGCTTCCGATCACCGTCCCGTGAGTTCTTACAAGTATAGAACGACTTACCATGAATTTACAGAAGAAAAATTGGATGAAAGAGATCAGTAAACTCACCTTATTTGTTGGATAACTCAGCTCTTATCTTGGTTCTTCAAACTCTAGGTTTTACCTCCAATTAGAACTTGAAAGGGAGAGAAAATCAATTAGGGTTTGTGGGAAATTTTTGGGAGGATTCTTTGCAGAGATTATGTCTGGTTATTATGCTCTATTTTAAGTCTAATATATGAAGAAAATAGGCCTTTAAAAGGCCTCTTTGGACGACCCGAAATGGCCCATTTTTGGGCTTTCATTTAAGCAAGTAGGTGACACACCTACTTGTCACCTAGCAGCTTGCGCAGTATCGCAAAAATGCCCATATCTCACTACTCCGATGTCATATTGAAAAACGGTTTAATGCATTGGAAAATAGACTCATATATCTTTAATTTGATGGGTGGAACACCCCATAACTCTAAGTATATTGGGAGAAAATTGCAGTTACATTTGACCTAAAGTTTCAGTAAAACTTATGAGTGTAACTTGTGATGACTTTCATCGACTTTTGTTCCACAACTCGCTTGACATTAAAACATAACACACGGATGTCATACGACTAATATAAATCATAGCATAATCTCCTAGTTATGTTAATCACCCTAGTCTCACCCCAGTGGTACATGTTATAACATTCCCAACTTGTCGACTTTCGACGAAACATTGTTTTATTCAATTGCTTTAGCTTCTGAACTGTCCAACCCTCTTTGTACTTGTTGTTCAGGAATAATATTGTAACTTATGAGACTAGAATAGTGTGAATAAATTCATGAATATAAACTTCTCTTTTTGTCTCATTACTAACACATGTAGCTACGAGATCATGCCAAAATGAAGGAAGGCTTAGCCTTAACATACCTTATCACAATCTTTCCAATCACCAAGTTGAACTCACCTCTTTTCACCTTAATCTACAAGAATGATAATAATACTATCGTTAAGTTACGAAAGGTACAACTATCGCACAACGAACGACAAACTTATTTTGTATTAAAACGGGCAGCATCTCCCCTATAATCCTTACTTCCTCCAAATTCAAGATAACACCAACAATACAAGAACAGAACAATAACAACATATATACATCATTTTCCAGCCCTATATACACCATCAAATACTACAAAACAGCCCAACACACCCCAATCTCTTCATACACAAAACGACCACCGTAGTAGTGTCAAACGACCCGAAAATGTTATGACGAACGACCAGCCAATCACCCTATATTTATATGTTGTTTATACACCCCCTTCCTCCTCCAATACTCCACAAAATAGTAGTAAAACACGCAGCTCAACAGCAACACAAAACAGTCCACAAAACAGTCCGCTACAAGTGAATAACTCGAACTCACGGCTTCCGATCACCGTCCCGTGAGTTCTTACAAGTATAGAATGACTTACCATGAATTTACAGCAGAAAAATTGGATGAAAGAGATCAGTAAACTCACCTTATTTGTTGGATAACTCAGCTCCTATCTTGGTTCTTCAAACTCTAGGTTTTACTTCCAATTAGAACTTGAAAGGGAGAGAAAATCAATTAGGGTTTGTGAGAAATATTTGGGAGGATTCTTTGCAGAGCTTATGTCTGGTTATTATGCTCTATTTTAAGTCTAATATATGAAGAAAATAGGCCTTTAAAAGGCCTCCTTGGACGACCCGAAATGGCCCATTTTTGGGCTTTCATTTAAGCAAGTAGGTGACACACCTACTTGTCACCTAGCAGCTTGCGCAGTATTGCACAAATGCCCATATCTCATTACTGCGATGTCATATTGACAAACGGTTTAATGCATTGGAAAATAGACTCATAGATCTTTAATTTGATGGGTGGAACACCCCATAACTCTAAGTATATTGGGAGAAAATTGCAGTTACATTTGACCCAAAGTTTCAGTAAAACTTATGAGTGTAACTTGTGATGACTTTCATTGACTTTTGTTCCACAACTCGCTTGACATTAAAACATAACACACGGATGTCATACGACTAATATAAATCATAACATAATCTCCTTATCATATTAATCACCATAGTCTCACCCCAAAGGTACATGTTATAACATTCCCAACTTGTCGACTTTCGACGAAACATTGTTTTATACAATTGCTTTAGCTTCTGAACTGTCCAACCCTCTTTGTACTTGTTGTTCATGATCTTCAATATTTGTAACCTCATAGGTAACATGATTAACTTACTTTATATACTTTTAAATATTATCTCATTTTTGGTCCTACATTAGTTTGCTTACGACGCATTTTTACGTACAAAAATATAGGGTGTAACACGTACTTTCCTCATGCTATCTAAAAATGAAACATCTTACTTATCATTGAAATGAGTTTTGGAAAAAATCACATTTTTCAAACTTACTCGTATTTTGGCATTTTCGGTAAAAGATTTGGGTTTTCACTGAGATACTTGAAAAGAAATGCATATTTTTTTCTGGAACAGTGACCGAGCTAAGCATTTTATTTCTGAGATACCTCTTTTATTACTTGTACTATGTTGTTATGAACTGTTGTGGAATATTGGTATTGGACCCGACCTTTGTGTTAGCTCATCACTACTTTCAACCTAAGGTTAGATTTGTTGCTTAATGAGTACATGGGGTCGTTTGTACTCATACTACACTTCTGCACCTTGCATGCAGATATTGACTGCTAACGTAGCTGTGATCGACGGGAGCCGGAATTGAAGATGTACCTATGTTCCGGTTGTAGCTGCCTCTTGCTCATGGTAGCCTTAGATCTATGAAACTTTGTTTATGTCTTTTCAATCAGATGATGTATTTACTTCATTTCAGCTTTGTAAACTCTATTCTTAGAAACTCATGATTTATACTACCAGTACTTGGAAAATGTATAAGATTCATATAATTTCTTTACTTGACTGTCTTATTAAATATCATTGGAATTAGACAGTTGTTAATTGGCTTGCCTAGCTGGTTGGGTTAGGTGTCATCACGACTAGTTGGATTTTGGGTCGTGACATTCCCCTGGGCTGGATTGGCCTTATACAATACTGGGCGACTGACTGTCAGTTGATGTGTACATATATATGAGGGATGGTTCTTCCCTGGGTTGGATTGGCCATATACAGTACTGATTAATTGAGTATTTTTAGATTGTGAGTACACGAAGTTTTCATTAAGGTGTATCACATACGGTATGTACATTGGCATTTAGATACAGAGATGTAATATTCCTCATATTGTTCAGAATTGATCTATTTTTACTTATGCTGAGTTTACCTGTTGAACTTGAAAATATGCCTACATTTCTGTACCGTTATTTCTATACTGGATTGTACCTGCTAAGCTAGTCACTACTTTTAGCCCAGAGGTTAGTCTTGATACTTTATTGAGTTGGTTGTACTCAGACTACACTCTGCACCTCGTGTGTAGATCCAGGTTCTCCCGGATACGGCGGTTGCTAGACTTGGTGATTTATCTGTTGGAGACTATCAAGGTAGCTGCTTGGCTTCCGTAGACCTTGTCTCTCTTCCCTTCAGTTATTATGATGTTCTTTATTTTTCAGACAGTATTCTTATCAGTCAGACTTTATTATTATTAAGATGCTCATGTACTCAGTGACACCGGGTTTTGGAAGTGTATTTTACATCAGTATGTTGGATTTTTCTATTAAATTTATATATTATATTTTCAAACTTAAAATAAATTGTGGCTTATTGAGGTTGTTAGCTTGCCTAGTATTGAGATAGGTGTCATCACGACATGCGGATTTTGGGTCATGACAGTGGCGACATTTTTGACCCACAGGGTCGCGTTGCTATTAAATTATTTGTTTGAATTGTAATTCTCTTTACTCAGTCACATCCATCATTTGCATATCATATCTTAGTCTCTTTTGTCATTCATTGATACATCATATCATCATGTCGGGTTGATTTTCATGTCAATGAGAGCCTGAGAGACTGGAGAATTTGAGTGATATTATATGGATCGGGTTGCATGTTGCAGCATATTTTATTTATTTATGCTTGGATCTGACTATTATAGCGCTTGGGCTGAAGGAGCCCCTCCGGAGTCTGCATCCCCCACAGTGAGCGTAGTTCATTTATATTGAGGGATAGATCTTTCCTGGATATGGATCTTGTCCGAATCATTTATATCTGGGGATGGATCTTCCCTAGGGTTGGATTGGCCTTATCAGCAAGATTGTCCGTCCACACGGTGTGCCAGTGTCTATCATTTCAGATTGGGGTACGCAGTTTACATCACAGTTTTGGAGGACAGTACAGTGGGAATTAGGTACCCAGGTTTAGCTGGGTACAACATTTCATCCTCAGATGGACGGACAGTCCGAGCGCACTATTCAGATATTGGAAGATATTCTACGCGCTTGTATTATAGATTTTAGAGGTTCCATGGATACGTTTCTGCCACTGGCAGAGTTTACCTGTAATAATAGCTACCAATCGAACATTCAGATGGCTCCGTATGAGGCTTTATATGGAAGACGGTGTCGGTCTCCGGTGGGTTGGTTTGAGCCGGGTGAGACTAGGCTATTGGGTACTAATTTGGTTCAGGATGGTTTAGAGAAAGTTAAATTGATTCAGGAGCGGCTCTGCATGGCACAGTCTAGACAGAAGAGTTATGCCGATCAGAAGGTCCGTGATGTTGCTTACATGGTGGGGGAGAAGGTTCTACTCAAGATTTCGCCCATGAAGGGTGTGTTGAGGTTCGGGAATAAGGGCAAGTTGAGCCCTCGGCATATTGGGTCGTTTGAGGTGCTTAAGAAGATTGGAGAGGTGGCTTATGAACTTGCATTGTCGCCTAGTCTATCGAGTGTTCATACAGTATTTCATGTATCCATGCTTCGGAAGTATGTCGGGGATCCGTCTCATGTTTTGGATTTCAGCACAGTGCAGTTGGATGGTAATTTGACTTATGATGTGGAGCCGGTGGCCATTTTAGTCCGGCAGGTTCGAAAGTTGAGATCAAAGAACATAACTTCGGTGAAAGTGCAGTGTAAAGGTCAGTCAGTCAGAGAAGCTACTTGGGAGACTGAGCGAGAGATGCGGAGCAAATATCCACACCTATTTGAGACTCTAAGTATAGTTCTAAACCCGTTCGGGAACGAACGTTTGTTTAAGAGGGGGAGAATGTAACGACCCGGCCGGTGGTTTCGAGTATTACAACCTCGTCTCCCCATTTACTGCTCAAATTGTGCTTTACGGTTGTTATTTGACTTGCCGGGGTAATTGGTTCGGGTCCCGTGAGGTTTTGGAATGACTTGCGACACTTAGTTCCAAGGTTTAGCACTTAAGTTGAAAAGGTTGACCGGATGTTGACTTATGTGTAACGACCCCGGAAAATATTTGCTAAGGAAATTAAGGTTTCATGGTGTCGAACTAGGCTCAGACCTTTTAGGTTGAACAATGTGCTGGTGAGTAAAAAAAAAAGATATATATATATATATATATATATAACATAGCAAACCAACATTAGGGTTTTTCGTTCTCATTTTCCAGCAAACCCGAAATCTGAATCGAAGAGGTTAAAGTGACGACGACGTCGTTGCTGTCCGCCTTGGCTGAACTCTGAAACCAGTCTTGGCCCTCATTTTGTTGTAACACCCCCAAATCTCTTCCTTTCACTTTTTAGGGGTTTGTTAGTTATTAACTTATTATGTACATTCACATACAGTTAGTTTGTTGTATCTCATCTGAAGCTTTATCAATGGCACCCAAAGCAACTAAGGCCGAGAAGAAGATCGCTTATGACTCAAAGATGTGCCAACTTTTGGATGAGTACAATCAGGTGCTCGTGGATGCTGCTGGCAACGTTGGATCCAAGAAGCTCCAGAACATTAGGAAGGGTTGAGAGGTGACTCCATTGTTCTCGTGGGAAAGAACACTCCATTGTTCGAATCCACGCTGAAAAAACCGGCAACAACACCATCCTCAATTAATCCCCCTCCTTGTTGGTAACGTGGGATTGATCTTCACCAAGGGTGACTTGAAGGAAGTGAGCGAGGAAGTTGCAAAGTACAAGGTTGGAGCACCTACTCGTGTTGGTTTGGTGGCACCAGTTGATGTTGTGGTCCCTCCTGGCAACACTGGACTGGATCCCTCTCAGACATCTTTCTTTTAGGTGCTCAACATTCCCACCATGATTAACAAGGGTACTGTTGAAATTATCACCCCTGTGGAGCTCATCAAGAAGGGTGACAAAGTGGGTTCCTCTGAAGCTGCTCTGCTTGCCAAACATAGAATCAGGCCCTTCTCATATGGTCTTGTTGTTCTCTCTGTTTATGACAATGGATCTGTCTTCAGTCCTGAGGTTCTTGACCTGACTGAGGATGATCTCATTGAAAAGTTTTCCATTGGAGTTTATGGTTACCTCCTTGTCATTGGCCATCTCTTACCCAACTTTGGCTGCTGCACCACACATGTTTACCAATGCCTACAAGAATATGTTGGCCATTGCTGTTGAGACAGACTATTCTTTCCCTCTGGCTGACGAAGTGAAGGAATACCTGGAGGATCCTAGCAAGTTTGTCGCTGTTGTTGCTGCTCCTGTTGCAGCTGCTGGTTCTGCTGCTGCTCCTGCTACTGCTAAGGAGGAGGAGAAGGAGGAGCCTGCTGAGGTGTCGGATGATGACATGGGTTTCAGCTTGTTTGATTAAGTCTTTTGTTTGTGATGTTGTTTACTTGTTTGATACCTGAAATGATCTTTATCTCCGTTATGTTTTAAAGATTTGAACAATATGTTAGATTAGGTTATTAAGTGTTAGTTGGATAGTTGAAGTTTTGGACTATAATACATATATATATATATATATATATATATATATATATTTGGTTGCGACCGCATAACAAGTATGCGGGCTGCATAATGACCGCATACTGAAGTAGTGATGCTCAGTTCCGGAGAGCCTTTTGCGACCCATTATCCGGGCCGCATAAGCATTATGCGGTCGTATATGTGATCGCACAGTGTGTTTCGGGACTTCATTTTTCTGGTTTTATAAACTTGACCCCATTCTTATAAAACACTATTAGGGTCATTTTAAAGGGTTTCATTTGATATTTTAAAGATAGGTGAGAGCATCTTGCAGAGAGAAAGTGAAGACCTAGCCATTTGTCCATCAATTCATGTTCAAGGTTTGAAGATTTCACAAGGATCTTGTTAGGGCTTCAAAGAGGTAAGAATTTCTAACCCTAGTCTTCAATTTCGAGTTTGGGTAAAGATAGGTGATTGGGAGTATGATTCTTGGATGTAAGAGTATTATTTATACATACACGTACCAATAAGGTTTGTGAAAAGATTGTTGAGTTCAAATGGGTAAAGATTGGGTTGAAAAATTTAGAAAACCCTCTTAGTTTAATTTGAAGATTTGAGGGTCGAGTTGATGTCGGAATTTGGTGAATTTTCTATGGTTTAACTCGTGGTTGGATGGACGTTCATAATTCGTAATTTTTGTCGGGTTCCGAGACGTGGTCTCCACGGGTGATTTTTGAGTGCAATTTCGGATTTTATTGAAAAATTAGCATTTTCATATGAAATTAATTCCTATAATTTGTTTTGACTGAATCAAATTATTTGTGGCTAGATTCGAGGTATTTGGAGGTCGATTCGTGAGGTAAAGGCATTGCTGAATAAAGAATTAGACGGTTTGAGGTAAATAACAGTTCTAAATTTTGTCCTGAGAGTATGAAACCCCGGATTATGTGTCATGCGATCGGTTTTTAGGTGACGTACATGCTAGGTGACGGGTGTGTGGGTGTGCGCTGTAGGGATTGTGACTTGATCAAATTTCATGAAACTGTGTAGTTGAATAATCTGCTGTGATCTGTACATTCTCTATATAATAGAGATATTGAACCATATATCATGTTCAGATTATGTGTTGGCAATCTATTCTTATCATATTTTTTGAGCATACCTTTCACTTGCTCTTCAGTTAGTGGGTGACTCACACCTCTAACCGGAATGATGTACCAAGGCATTTTTTCTTTCTTCTTTGGTATACTTCTTCTTTGTCTCCTTAGGAATATAAGGAAAGTGGTGGATAAATTTCCAACAAGGGACGCTTCATATATATAAAAAGGCCAGCTTAGATTCCGTGATAAGTCTTTTTCTGGGCGACTGTTTTTGCTCGGATAAAGATTAAGAATTTATTCTTTCTTTAGCCGTTTCCTTCTTCCTTTAACTAATTATTAGGATTAGGATGAATGTGTATTAACGCAAACTATGTTAGGGTAAAAAGAAACTAAATAATCTTAATTAAATATCTAATAATTCTATTCCTCCTTTCTACTACACCATTCTGTTGAGGTGTGTAAGGAATAGTTAATTATCTTGTGATGCCTTTTCATTACAAAATTCTTCAAATTATCATTATAGATATTCATGCCCTCTATCAGTTCTTAAGGTCTTAATCCTTTTGTCTAATTGATTCTTACCTTCATTCAAATATTTCTTAAAGCATTCTAGTGCTTCAGATTTATGAGAAATCAAATAGACAAAACCAAATAGCGTGAAATCATCAATAAACGTAATGAAATATAAAACACTAGATGTAACCCTCACATTCATTGGACCACATATATTATAATGGATTAATTATAATGAAAAATCAGCTTTCTTAGCCTTTCCAAATGGTTTACATATAATCTTTCCGGTAAGATAATTTTCATAAGTTGGCATTTCAATTTTCGAGAAAGAACCTAAATGTCCTTCCTTAGCCAATCTATTAATTCGATCCTGCCCTAGGTGACCTAATCTTGCATGCCATGTAGTAACATCAACACCATTATGTCATAACCCAAACATCTCTCCGAGACATGTCGTGATAGCACCTAGTATCTACGACTAGGTAAGCCTAACAGATTGCGGAAACATCAATAATGGAAGCAAAACAAAACAGCTAACTGCATTAGATACTGAATAACCAATAATAATGCCGCTCGGCATATACAATAACCAAAACACTAGACGTACACAGTTTCCCAAAACCTGAAACCTCGTGAATCACAAACTACATAAGGAAACCTAGTATCTCTATACATCAGAGTCTAACAAAAGAAATACAGAAGATAATGGACATGGGGAAGAGTAGAAAGGGACTACGAGGTCTGCGGACACGGAAGATATACCTTGAAGTCTCCAAAGCTGTCTTGACTCAGTGATAATGCGGCTAGTAAGAAGTACCAGGATCTGCACACGAAAACATATGCAGAAGAGTAGCATGAGTACACCACAACGGTACCCAATAAGTGCCAAGCCTAATCTCGGTAGAGTAGTGATGAGGTCAGGTCAGGCCCACTGGTATATAATAAATAAAGTAGGAGAATATAACAGTATAATAAGAGACTGAAATTTAACAAAAGGAAAATACAGCGAAATAACAGTACAACACACAGGGATAAACAACAGGGGATCTCTCGAGATACCGTCTCGTAGTCCCAAAATAAATATGCAGCGAGAACTCCCGAGGTACCGCCTCATAGTCTCAAAAGTAAATATACAGGGAGAACTCTCGTGGTACCGCCTCGTAGTCTCAAAAGTAAATGTGCAGGGAGAACTCCCGAGAAATCGCCTCGTAGTTTCAAAAGTAAATGTGTAGGGAGAACTCCCGAGGAACCGCCTCGTAGTCTCAAAAGTAAATATACAGGGAGAACTCCCGAGGAACCGCCTCGTAGTCTCAAAAGTAAATGTACAGGGAGAACTCCTGAGGAACCTCCTCGTAGTCGCAAAAATAAATATACATGGAGAGCTCCCGAGGAACCGCCTCGTAGTCTCAAAAGTAAACACACAGCTCAAACCGACAAATACAATACTTAACAGCAAGATTTCTACAGTTATACTGATAAAGGACAAGGAAAAGCAGGAAAATCAGCTAGGCATGCTTCACAAAGTTCAAATAAGCAGTTAAAGCACGTAGACATGCGATATTAGACTAAACAGGATAACTACGCACATTGGAATAGCTCAATTAGGAATGAAAACACACTAATACTCATTTAAACGGTATAACTCAAATTAAAGGAAAACCAGATAGCTACTCAGTAAAATAAAATAGGTTTTTCAACAAATAGCCCGTGTACGTACTCGTCACCTCACGTTCACGGCACTCAAATATCACAACAGTACCAAATCCTAAGGGGATTTCCCCCACACAAGGTTAGGCAAGCCACTTACCTCGAACCAAGCTCAATCAATCGGTAACAATGCCTTTTCCACGAATATCCGACTCCGAATGGCCCAAATCTAGCCAAACCCAATTACATATCATAAATACAACAATAATAGACTAATCTAATTAATGAAATCAAGACTTTAACAAAAATTCCATACTCCGTCCTAAAAAGTCGACCCGGGAACACGTCTCGAAATCAGGCAAAAATCACAAAATCCGAAAGCTCATTCACTCACGAGTCCAACCATACCAAATTTATCAAAATACGACCTCGAGAAAACCAAACTCTTCAAATCCCTAGCCTCAAACTCCAAAATTCCACCTTAAATACACACAAACTAGGTGGAAACATAAATGGGGAAGCAAGATTATTGATAAAAAATAAGTACAAGGGACTTACCTCACGAAATCCCTCAAAAATGTTGTCAAGAAATCGCCAAACCCGATCTCAAAATGATAAAAATGGCCAAAATCTCGAAATCTCGCTTAAGTAGGTTCTGCCTAGGCATTTCCGCACCTACATAGACTGGCATCGCACCTGTGCGGAAAAATGAGCATTTCTGTGCAAACCACTTACTCCCCTCTGCATCCGCACCTGCGATGATGGGGCCACACCTGCGAGTGCGTGCCTGCGGAATCTTGTTCGCTTCTGTGGTCCCTCTTCGCACCTGCGGTTCCTCTAGTGCATCCGCGGACATCGCAGATGCAGCATTTTCCATGCACTTGCGACCCCCACCCAAATCTCCCAACTCCACTTCTACTATAAACCTTGCACACGTGCGAACCCGCACCTGCGGTCTCCCCACCGCAGGTGCGAAATACCAGAAACCAGAAGCTTCAACCATTTGCCCAAGTCCAAATTCAATTAGTTAAGCATCCGAAACACACCCGAAGTCCCCCGGGACCTCAACCAAATATACCAACAAGTCCTAAAACATCATACGAACTTAGTCAAACCCTTAAAACACGTCAAACAACAACAAAAAAAAATGAATCACCCTCTAATAAAAAATTAATGAGCTTGAAACTTCAAATTTCTACAACCAATGCCGAAACCTATCAAACCACGTCTAATTGACCTCAAATTTTTCACACAAGTCGTATTCAACATTACGGACCTACTTCAACTTCAGGAATCGGAATCCGATCCCGATATAAAAAAGTCCACAACCGGTCAAAATCTCTAAAAATTTGACTTTCGCCAATTCAGGCCTAAATTAGCTACATACCTCAAATTTACAGTCTGGACACGCTCCTAAGTCCAAAATCACCCAACGGAGCTAATGGAACTGACGGAACTCCATTCCGGAGTCATCTTCATATAGTTCCGACTACGGTCAAAATCCTAAGACTTAAGCTTCTGTTTTAGGGACTACGTGTCCCAAGACACTCCGAAACCAAAAACAAGACCTCCCAGCAAGTCACATAAGCAGAAACAGATACGGGGAAAGAAGAAAATAAGGGATCAGGGCTATTACTCTCAAAATGACCGGCCAGGTCGTTACATCCTCCCCCTCTTAAAATAACCGTTCGTCCTCGAACTAGCATAAAGACATACCTGAAGTGGTGAAAAGATGAGGATAACGATATGCATATCCCGCTCGGTCTGGATAATGCGCTTGGACCCAACTCCTGCTGTACAGCCCTCCACAATCATGATGTAAACTGCGTACCCCGGTCAAAGATGATAGATACCGGTACGCCATGAAGCCTGACAATCTCGCGGATATAAATTTGAGCCAACTGCTCGGAAGAATAGATAGTCATCACAGGAATAAAATAAGCTGACTTGGTCAGCCTGTCCACAATCATCCAAACTGCATCAAACTTCTGCTAAGTTCGTGGGAGTCCAACAACGAAATCCATAGTGATCCGCTCCCATTTCCACTACGGAATCACTAACTTCTGAAGCAACCCACCTGACCGCCGATGCTCAAACTTCACCTGCTGGCAATTTAGACAGCGAGCAACAAACTCCACTATGTCTTTCTTCACCCTCCTCCACCAATAATACTGCCTCAAGTCTTGATACATCTTTGCGGAACACGGATGAATGGAGTACCGCAAATTGTGAGCCTCCTGAAGAATCAACTCTCGCAAACCATTTATATTGGGCACACATAACTTGATCTACATCCTCAATGCACCATCATCCCCAATAATGGCCTCCTTAGCATCACCGTGCTAGACCGTTTCCTTAAGGACAAGCAGATGGGGGTCATCATACTGACACTCCCTGATACAATTATAAAGAGTAGACCGAGAGACCACATACGCCAATACTCCACACGGCTCAGAAATATCCAATCTAACAAACAGGCTAGCTAAGGCCTGAATATCCAATGCCAATGGCCTCTCTGCTGCTGGTAGATATGCTAAGCTCCCCAAACTTTCCGTCCGACGACTCAAAGCATCGGCCACCACATTATCCTTCCCAGGATGGTACAAAATGGTGATATCATAATCCTTAAGAAACTCCAACCATCTCCACTGACGCAAGTTATGATCCTTCTGTTTGAACAGATGCTGCAAACTCTGTTGATCGGTGCAACTCTCACAAGGGACACCGTACAAATAGTGACGCTAATTCTTCAAGGCATGAACAATAGCTGCTAACTTAAGGTCATGGACAAGATAGTTCTTTACATGCACCTTCAGTTGTCTGGATGCGTAGGCAAGCACCCTACCGTCCTGCATTAACACCGCACCGAGACCAATCCGCGATGCATCACAATATACAGTATAAGACCCCGAACCTGTAGGCACCAATACTGGGGCTGTAGTCAAAGTTGTCTTGAGCTTCTGAAAGATCTCCTCACATTCCTCTGTCCACCTGAATGGAGTACCCTTCTGGGTTAGCCTGGTCATAAGTGCTATAATGGATGAGAATCCCTCTACAAAATGGCGGTAATACCCCGCCAAACGAAGAAAACTCTGGATCTCCGTAGCTGATGACGGTCCAGGCCAACTCTACACTGCTTCCACCTTCTCCGGATCCACCTAGATCACATCACTCGATACTGCATGACCCATGAATGCCACTGAGTCTAGCCAAAACTCATACTTTGAAAATTTTGCATATAACTTATTTTCTCACAAGGTCTGAAGCGCAGTCCTCAGGTACTTCTCATGATCCTCCCGAGTCCGAGAGTACACCAGAATATCGTCAATAAACACAATGACGAATGAGTCAAGATAAGGCCGGAACACAACGTGCATCAAGTGCATAAATGCTACTGGGGCATTGGTCAGCCCAAATGACATCACAAGAAACTCGTAGTGACCATACCGAGTCCTGAAAGCAGTCTTCGGGATATCTGGCTCCCGAATCTTCAACTGATGATAGCCTGAACGTAAGTAAATCTTGGAAAACACTCTGGCACCCTGTAACTGATCAAATAAGTCATCAATACGAGGCAATGGATACCTGTTCTTCACTGTGACTTTGTTCAACTGGCGGTAATCAATACACATCCGCATAGAACCATCCTTCTTCTTCACAAATAAGACAGGAGCACCCCAAGGTGACACACTTGTCCGAATGAAGCCCTTATCAAGAAACTCCTGTAACTGCTCCTTCAACTCCTTCAATTCAGGAGGAGCCATACGATATGGAGGAATAGAGATGGGCTGAGTGCCCGGCGACAAATCAATGCCAAAATTAATACCTCTGTCGGGCGGCATGCCCGGAAGATCAGCTGGAAACACATCTGGAAAGTACCTCACTAGTGGGATTGACTCAACTGTAGGGGTTTCAATACTGACATCTCTCACATAAGCTAGATACGCGTCACACCCATTCTCAACCATTCATTGAGCTTTAAGAAATGAAATAACTCTGTTGGGAGTATACTCTAAGATACCTCTCCACTCTAATCGCAGTAAACCTGGCATAGCCAACGTCACTTTCTTAGCGAGACAATCAATAATAGCATAAGGGGACGATAACCGGTCTATGCCCAAGATAACATCAAAGTTTACCATGCTGAGTAATAATAAATCGGCTCTGGTCTCAAAATAACTAAGAGCAATCAAACACGACCGATATGCACGATCCACAATAAGAGAATCTCCCACAAGAGTAGACATATAAACAGGGGAACTCAAAGAATCCCGAGATACGCCTAAATACGGGGAAAAATAAGAGGACACATAGGAATATGTAGATCCTGGGTCAAATAATACTGGCGCATCTCTATGACAGACCGGAATAATACCTGTAATGACAGAGTTAGAAACAACTACCTCTGTTTGAGCCAGAAGAGCATAATATTTGGCCTGGCCTCCCCCTCTAGGGCAACCTCGGCCTCCCCGATCTCCAACTCGAGCTGGCTGAGCATGTGGGGCAGTAGCTAGTGCTGGAATCATAGCCTGAGGACCCTGTGGAGCACGCTATGCCTGAGAAGTCTGTGGAGGTGCACCCCTCCTAATTCTGGGATAGTCCCTCACCATATGGTGAGTGTCGCCACACTCAAAACAAGCTCTCGGAGAGCGTGACTGGCTCGGGCCAGGTCTGCTGGACTGACCGCTAAAAGCACCCTGTGTAGGACGCACACTGGACACTGGCGGTGCATAATAAGGCTCCTAGGTCCTGGAAGGGGCTGGAACAGCACTAGTGGCTGGAAGAGCTGAATGAACGGGGCGACTCACATAACCCCTACCATGGCGAGCTGTTGGGGCATGAGCACCAGAATAAAAACCAGTCTCTCGAGACCTCTTGGCCTCTCTCTCCTCTTTATCACAGGCAAGCATGCCCTCCAATCTCCTGTCGATAGTCACAGCCTGATAATAAGAAATATCCATCTCTAACTCCCTGGCCATACTTATTCGGATACTGCGGTGGAGTCCCTCAATAAACCGTCGAACACTCTCTCGAACTGTTGCAACCAAGGCCGGTGCATGTCAGGCCAAATCACTAAAGCAGATTGCATACTTTGACAAAGTCATAGCACCATGGCGCAGCTGCTCAAACTCCGTGCGCCATGAGTCCCTGAGGCTCTAAGGGACATACTCTCTCAAAAACATGTCCGAGAACTGAGTCCATGTAAGTGAAGCTTCCTAATCCGGACTACTCAACTTATAAGCACGCCACCATTGATAGGCTGCTCCTCTAAGCTGGAAGGTGGTAAAAGAAACCACACTCGTCTCCTCTACGCCAATAGTATGGAGAATATGATGACACTCCTCCAGAAAACCCTGAGCATCATCCGTAGCCAATTCGCTGAAGGTAGGTGGGTGGTACTTCTTGTACCTCTCAAGTCTGAGCTACTCCGCCTCAGAAGAGGTTGTCCTAGTCTCATGCTAAACTAGATCTACTGGTATAAATATACAGGGAGAACTCCCGAGGTACCGCCTCGTAATCTCAAAAGTGAATGTGCAGGGAGAACTCCCGAAGTACCGCCTCGAAATCTCAAAAGTAAATATACAGGGAGAACTCCCTATGAACTGTCTCGTAGTCTCAAAAGTAAATGTGCAGGGAGAACTCCTGAGGAACCGCCTCGTAGTCTCAAAAGTAAATATATAGGGAGAACTCCCGAGGAACCGCCTCGTAGTCTCTAAATTAAATATACAGAGAGAACTACTGAGGAATCGCCTCGTGTTCTAAAAAGTAATCACATAGCTCAAACCGACAAATATAACACTTAATAGCAAGATTTTTATAGTTATACTGATAAAGGACAAGGAAAAGCAAGAAAATCAACTAGGCATACTTCACAGAGTTCAAATAAGCAGTTAAAGCACGTAGACATGCGACATAGAGGTGGCGTTCGCGAATGCTTGAGGAGGTCGTGCATCGCGATCGCGAGCAAGGAGCCGCGTTCTCGTAGAAGGAAGACCGGCTTGGGGTCATCAGTCATTTAGCCTTCGCGTTCACTGATCGCATTCGCAAAGGAGGAATTGGCAGTTGGGGAGATTTGTGCTTCGCAAACGCGAGGAACCTTCCGCGTTCGCAACGAAGAAAGAACTGGATAGACTGTTAAAAACCTAAACCAAGGGTTAGAGTTATTATTTCATATTTTGAGTTGTAGAGCTCGGTTGTGGGCGATTCTGGAGGGGATTTCAAGATTAGGATTGGGGTAAGTGTTTTTGACTTAGATATATTATTATTTCATGATTCCATCTTTATTTTTAGCATCTAATTAGCGAATTATAGTGAAGAAATGGGGGATTTTGTGGAGACTTTTCAAAAATAAAAAATGGATGTTTGAATGTAGATTTGAGGTCAGAATGAGATGATTTTGGCATGGTTGCACTCATAATCGAATGGGTGTCTAGAATTTATGTATTTTGTCAGGTTTCGAGGTGCGTGCCCGGGGTTGACTTCTTGGTTTTGGTTAAAAATCTTAGATTTATCGTATGGAATGAATTCATGTAGCTTGTATTGATTATAATAAAATGTTTGTGACTAGATTCGAGTTGTTCGGAGGATCATTCGCTAAGAAAGGTCTTGTTGGAGTAGCGAGTTGTACGTTTTGAGGTAAGTCACATTTCTAAACTTGGAATTGAAGGTAATTATCCCTCGAAAATATGTTATTTGTGTTGTGTTGGGGTGACGGGCGTGTGGGCATGCACTGTAGTAACCATGATCCGGGTGGCATTTTTGTATGGAGTTGCTATCAAGTCTTGTTTTATCCGTGTAATCCCTACTTGTTAGAGTAATTGAACTGTGATTCATATTAGAAATCATGTTAGGCTATGTGCTTATTCGGTTGTGACCTAATGAGGCTATTTCTATTATTTTTGAGTTATTAACTTTAACTGCAATTATGTACTCAGTCATAATTCTTCATTTGTATATCATATATCAGTCTCTGTTATCATTCACTATTACATTACATGTTATCATTATTTGGGCTGACATGTACGAGATCTGCGAGCCCTTGAGACTTGAGATATTGATGATTGCGTTGGTCTTGAGAGCCAGTTTGTGAGTGTTATTGTGGATCTGGCTGCACGCTGCAGCATGCCTTATTGGCTTATTTATTATTGTGGATCGGGCTGCACGCCGCAACAGGCCTTATAGGCTTTATATTAGCGCCTGGGCAGGATCCACCCCTCCAGAGTCTGACATACTAGCAGTGTACGCAGGAACAATGATGTATATATACACGTGCTTTGGTGAGGGGCTTAGATGCCAGGCCCCCGTACAATACTGAGTGTTTGTGTGTGGATTGTATGGGCATTTGGTAGTCATATTGAGTATTTATGAGAGAGTGAGTATTTGGGGATACCACCATGAAATCATACAATTGACATGCATATTTTACATGTAGGCATAGAGATATACCAT
Organism: Nicotiana tabacum; assembly: GCF_000715075.1. Classification (NCBI taxonomy): domain Eukaryota; kingdom Viridiplantae; phylum Streptophyta; class Magnoliopsida; order Solanales; family Solanaceae; genus Nicotiana; species Nicotiana tabacum. The sequence continues at coordinate 17,388,127 of NC_134091.1, forward strand.
TTCTCATTCTAGCTATACTTGACATGTTCTTATCACTGATGGTCTTTAAATGTTAACTTGAAATCATGTCTAAATTTCTATACCCTGAATGAGCTGATCTGGAAATTTATCTGAGTTATTTATTATCATTGTCATTATTATACCTGTGTTGTCATCATATTGGTTCTGACTGTATCCTTATGAACTCGTCATTGCTTTCAGCTCAAGGTTACTTATTGAGTACATGAGGTCAGTTGTATTCATACTATACTTTGCACTTCATGTGCAAATCTAGGTACATCTGGACGAGGTGATTACTAGATCCATGCTAGTACCTGCTCGGAGACTTAGAGGTAGCTGTTATGATGCCCGCATACCTTGACTCTCCTTCCTTTTATTTTCTGTAGTACTGTTCTATTACTCAGGCAGTTGTACTAGAACTTTGGTTATGTTTATTCTTAGTAGTACTCATGTACTCGTTGACATCAAGTTTTGGGGTGGTTGTAGTAGCATTTCAGTTATTTTTATCAGATGTTTATGACATTTTCTATTATTGAGCTTATTAAAACATGCTTTATTCAAATGTTTAGTTGTTATGTGATTGTTGGTGTGCCTAGCATGTGTGTTAGGTGTCATCACGATAGGTTGAGATTTTGGGTCGTGACAATAAGTGCGTAGAGAACTGGCCTTACAAAATTCTCCTCGGACCAGCTAATATTTCACACTTATCTAGGTGATTTCTAAATGTGTCATCCTATAGATACACTATTTTATATACCCCGTATCAAATTTAGAAACCATTAAAAAGTATTAATGCTTTATCCTTGGTACTGAACATTGTCTCATCACGAGAGTGGACTAAATTATTTTTGTATTTGACAATGTTGAACCGTCATTAATGACTTTATTTGATCTCCTTGAACCTAGATCTTGGGATCTCCAGTCTTCTAGGTAAAGTTACCGCCACAATAATTTGTCATCAGCCATAGTCTCATTCTCATCGATAATCTTTCAACTACCTCTCTAGTTAGGCCTTTCGTAAGTGGATCCATCACATTATCCCTTGAGTTCGCGTGTCAATCGTGATAATTCCTCTAGAGAGTAATTGCCTAACGGTTTTATTTCTTCGTTGTATATGATGAGATTTTCCGTTATACATAATGCTCTAAATCTTTTCGATTGTTGCATGACTATCGCAATATATATCCATGTTGATACCAACGATTATGTGACTCACATGGTAAAGTTTCTCTTTATTTAATTGTAACGACCCGGCCAGTTATTTTGAATATTACAACCTCATTCACCTATTTACTGCTCAATTTGTGCTTTATAGTTTTTATGTTACTTGCCGGGATAATTGGTTCGGGTCCGGTAAGGTTTCGCAATGAATTGATACACTTAGTCTCAAAGATGAAAACTTAAGTTGAAAAGGTTGACTGGATGTTGATTTATGTGTAAACGACCCCGGAATAGAGTTTTGATGATTCCAATAGCTTCGTATTGTGATTATGGACTTAGGAGCATATCCGAAAAATTATTTGGAAGTTCGAAGTAAAATTAGGCTTGAAATGGCGAAAATAGAAAATTTAAGTTTGGAAGTTTGACGGGGAGTTGACTTTTTAATATCGGAATCTAGTTTTGAAAATTTTCATAGGTCTGTTATGTCATTTATGACTTGTGTGAAAAATTTAAGGTCAATCGGATTCGATTTGACAGGTTTCGACATCGAATGTAGAAGATGGAAATTAATAGTTTTTATTAGGATTGAATTGGGGTGCGATTCGTGTTTTTAGTGTTGCTTGATGTGTTTTAAAGACTCGACTAAGTTCGTATGATATTTTAGGACTTATTTGTATATTTGGTTGAGGTCCCGGGGGCCTCGGGTAAGTTTCTGATGGTTAACAAATCAAATTTAGACTTAGAACAAAGTTGGAAAATTTGCTGCCTACTGATGGAACCGCACCTGCAGAAATTATCTTGTAGGTGCTAGCTCGCAGAAGCGCACCTGGGTGCACAGAAGCGACATTGGCTTGGCAAGGGCCGGGATCGCAGATGCACGTGATTGACCGCAGAAGCAGTTGCACACCTGCAACACATCCATCGTAGAAGCAGAAATGTTTGACCGCAAAAGCGAGTCCGCAAAAGCGGAACCGCAGATGCGGTTAAAAATTTTGCAAAAGCGGAACCTCTAGGCACTGTACAAAAACAGAGGGGTCTGAGATTTTCTCATTTTTTGGACATTTTCAACACGGGTTGAGGTGATGTTTGAGAGAGAATTCATGCGAAATCTTGAGGTATGTCACTTGTGATCATTGTTAGTCAATAATATTGAATTATCATCGATTATTCCGACTAGATTACGTATTTTTTAGGAGTAGTTAGAGGATTTGGACCTAGGGATTGGAAAATAAGATTTGAGGATTTGAAGGTCGAGTTATTGTCGGAATTTGGTATGGTTGGACTCGGGGTTGAATGGGCGTTCATATTTTGTAACGTTTGTCGGGTTCCAAGATGTGGCCCCCACTAGTGATTTTTGAGTCGAATTTCGGATTTTGTTAGAAAATTAGTATTTTCATATGGAATTAATTCCTATAATTTGTATTGACTAAATCAAATTAATTGTGATTAGATTCGAGGCGTTCGGAGGCTGACTCGCGAGGCAAAGGCATAATGGAGTAAATAATTACACGGTTTGAGGTATGTAACATTTCTAAATTTGGTTCTGAGGGTTTAAATCCCTGAATTACGTGTTATATGAATTGATTGGAGGTGAGCACATGCTAAGTGATGGGCGTGTGGGCGTGCACCATGAAAATTATAACTTAATTGATTCCGTGGAGTTTCATAATTAAATAAATGTCATTATCCACATATCCTCCACGTGTTAGAGAAATTGAGCTGAGACTCATATTAAAAATAATGTTTAGGCTACGTGCCGATATTTTTGGGACCCACAGGATCGTCTTGCTGTTGAATTAATTATTTTAAAATGTAAATTTCATACTTAGTCATGTTCATCCATCTGTGAGGATACTTATGGGATCAAGTTGTGCGCTGCAACATGCCATATTGCCTTTATATATATTATTATTATGTCTATCGGGGTTGCATGCTGCAACATGCCTTATAGGCTTTATTATTGGCTTTATATAGCGCTTGGGCTGAAGGAGCCCCTCCGGAGTCTGCACCTCTACAGTGAGCACAACTGATATTTATAATTGGAATGGATTTTCCAAGACATGAAGTTGCCTTCTATTTTTTTTATAATATGGATGGATCTTCCCCGGGCATGGATCTTTCCCAAAATATTTATACCAGTTGGGGCTGGATTGGTCTTATACAGTACTGACACTACTAGAAATCACCCTTATTGTGTCGACCAAAGTCGCTACAAAATCCCGGCTAGTCGCTGCTAAATGGTATCAGTGGCGACTTTTGTATTGTCATAAGCACAACCGTAACTGAAAGTTATTTGTGACGACATTTGAAGTCGCCGCTAAAAGAACATATTTTGCGGCAACATAGTTGCCACAAAAGGTTTAAAATAATTCTACAAAAAATTGTTCCACAAGAACAAATATTAGATGGGATGCCACTGTATATTCACCTTTAGCAGCGACTAGCATCGCCACAAACACATTTATGTTCAGTGGCAAGATTATGTCGCCACTATAAATGGCTTTTCGTAGCGACGGGTGTCGCCACAAAAGATTAAACCATGAAAGACACAATATATTTCGGTAGCAACTAAAGTTGTTGCAAAAGAAAAAAACCTACAGTGAAAACTTTTATATCGCAACAATTACTAATTTGTTGTGGCAAAACTATGTCTCCACTAAAACTTATTTTCTCATCAACTGTAATGACCAAAATTATATATATTTTCATGCTAGTTGGAACCTAATTCTCTAAAATTTTATATAGGGATATTCATATCAATTGACTACCAATATTATTTAACAAACACCAAATGAATTTCTCAAGCCGAATATTATAAATATTATCATTACTAAAAAGTCAATTACATATATACTACACGACACTTCATTGTGCATTGTAATTGTACGCATATACATATCCCAAAAAAAATAAAATATTAAGTGACATGTAGCTGCTCTTTGCTCGATACCATCCTTGAATGATACCACTGTTTATGTGTCTTGTCCCTGCTAGACAAAAGCAATATATATAAGGAACATAATGAGATTTGTTATATCCAAAAACATGCATAAACGAATAAAGTACAAGCTAATACATTAGTATAACACAAAGTAAATTTGTTCTATGCTATTTCAATTGTGAAATGAAATGGCACAAGTGTGAGAACATAAGTTTTGAGGCAGCAAAAGAATGAGAATACAACAGTTGCACGAAAGCCGGATAAAGTAGAGGCATTGGACAATGCGAGGAATAGAAGCCTCTTCCAACTTTAGCTCTACCCCTGTCCTAGCCTTAATTACCGAATTTCATGTGCTTATAATTTTTCATTCACTGAACCTACTTAAATAACTAATCTGCATTAACAACCAAGACAGTCCAAAACTGCCTGAACACTAATCTCAAATTTTTGTTACTGCATTTTTGCACATGCACTATCAGTTAAATAGCTACAAGAAGTTTAAAGAAATGACTATGAACTTTTCTATTCAGGTAAGCCAAGAAAAGGATCCCACAAGGACCAAAATAAATTTCAAAAGATTAAGGAAATTGCCAACTCGCAAAAGCAATATTAATCAGAATACAGAAATAAACTCGAAAAGGTGCATCTAGTTTGCATCAATTAACATCAACATTGAACAATAAAACTTAAATACGCCCAATAGCAGAATAATATTTTATATATTTAATCTCTTGTTGTTTATTAGTAGCTCCGCTCAATCAGTAAAAATAATTTTCACAAAACAACAAAAAAAGAAAACTAACTTGCACAATTTTCAGCCCTGGAGAGCGATGCACAGTTTCTGCTACATTTCATGATGATTGTGTTTCTAAAGAAGGTATTTGGAGAGAGTTAGTAGATACTCGTCCGGTCTGTAAAGGTCCTTGACTCGGGTTACATGGTTGTCCTATCTCTACAGATGCACCAGATACGTGTCCGATATGTATGTGTGGCTGAGACGTCGCTCCAAAATTGTCACGTCCTTGAAACTTTTCACGGCCACAACTCGTCCCACCTCTCCCACGTTTTCCTCGTCTAGTTCCTTTCATTTCCTACAACATCACATAAAAAGAAAATGATTAATCAGACTAGAGAAATATTAATTCACTAATTTTACTTCACCACTAATTTTGTTATGAAATTAATGATTCAAACATTACGAATTAATTTCATTCAGTATAATTAGGACAAAAATACAGAGAACCTTTCAAAATAAGATGTAGACATAAAGTTTTAAGCATCACGAACTAATTTCATTGTAAATATAATAAGGACAAACACAGAGAACTTTCAACAATGAGATATAGACATAAAACTTCAAGCATCAGAAGAGAATCAAAAAAAGAAATTTTAATCAAGATATGTTAAGAGACTCTAAACATGGAGGAGAAATCTTTGAATGACTAATTCAGATAATCTCTGGTTCACCTAAACTTTAGAAGAGAATAAAATGAACTTATGGAAATGTTTCCAGTGAGAACATTCATCCACTGATCTTTCTACAATGAAAAAAGATCTCACAAGACCTTATGAGTCGGGATTAATGAAAAAGGATCTCACAAGACCTTATGAGTCATAGATAATCACGCTCAATCTATCTGCTGCTCACGTACAAGTTGTCACAAGTTTGAAAAGATACATTGACAGTTCCAAACATTTACTGGGGGTAGTATAAAGTTATGGTAAACCAATAAAGTTGTCAGTTTTCTCATCCTAGCAACATATATTACCCTTTTGTTTGTGCTATAGAAGAAAAGATTTATAGGCAGTTATACACTAATTCACTACTTTCTGATGCATTAATGTAGATGAAACACAATTCAGTAACACAGGAACTGTTAAAAGATAATAGTTGATTAGAAATGCATTAGGTAAGGGAAGTACGCTTTGACAGAAGCAGATGTACTTGTAGAAAATTTGTACTCTTTTAATTCTTGTTATTATGGTTATCCTCTGCCCAGAGTATTTGGATTGCATACAAGAATAACACAATAAAACAGTATACATTGTTGAAGACTAGTAAGACACACAAACAAGAAAACAGATGCATAGGGCAAGGTTGATCAGATACTTAGAGTGCCTCTCAAGCACCGTTAACAATATAGAAATACCTCTCGAGAACCACAAGAGACTCTAATTTCACCACATCATTCACAAAGAATTATTATGTTTTCTTATAATCATACAATAATATATGCCTGCCTTATAAAATTAAAAACTCCATGCCTACTAATTTAGGCACATAACCATATAAGAAGAAAATAAGAATAGAATGCCGACATGTAAAGGGTCTCTCAAGAAGAAGATTTTAACTTACCCAGGGAAATATATAGCTGAGATTCTATCAAGACAGAGAATTCACAATAACAACACCAAATACGCTTCAAATGATTCTTTCTGTGTGATTTTATTTTTGTTGTATTCCTATAGATTATCAAAGGGCTCAGAGAAATTTGAGATGAAATTTGAGAATACAAATGTGAAATTGCTAAAAAAAGAATAATTATCCCTAACTGCATGTTGAAAATTTGGTCTTAGAGAATCATTATAAAAAAAATTAAATGTAAATATATCTTATATAAATCTTTATGGGATCTTAGTTAGATATGAGATAGTAACAAATAAGAAGGAAAGGATGCACGAAATCGATTAGGAACAGAAATTGTTTCTTTGATTCTTCCTCTGTGAAATCGGTTGATTAAAATAGAGCAACTTCTTTCCCAAAAAAACGAAAAGATTAGATATTTCAACATACGTGACAAATGAGATTCACATTTTGATTTGAGAAATTTTGATTTGGCTGAAAATTTTGCCGAGGAGAGAGTTGATTCTAGAGAGAAGTTCAATTCTTTAGAGAGAGTTTTGTGCTTTCTATTCTTTCACTAGAGGAGAGTTTTGGGCATATGTTCCAGCAGACAATGTTTAATTAGGATAGGTATTTTTATTTTCTTTATTATTTTAAAAATAAAAATCTACTGTATAGGAGTGACCCAGTCGCTGCAAGAGAGATTTTATATACTTTTAAATATTATCTCATTTTTGGTCCTACATTAGTTTGCTTACGACGCATTTTTACGTACAAAAATATAGGGTGTAACAGTTTCATACCCTCAGCACTATATTTAGAAGAGTTACTTACCTCGAACAAGCCAATACCAATGCCGAGCAAGACAGTCGATGCTCCAAAGATGCCATCACGCGCGTTCCGACCTCCAAACGGCTCGAAACTAACCCAAAATGACTCAAGTACATCAAACAATGCTAAAGGAACCAATCACGATCGAAAAAGATCAAATCTTGAATCAAACGCCCAATATCGGCCAAAAGCCCAACCCGGGCCCGCACCTTGGAACCCGATAAAATTTACAAAATCCAACAACCCATTCAATTACGAGTCCAACCATACTAGTTTCACTCAAATCCAACTCCAATTCTACGTCAAAACTCAAAAATTCACATTATGAAACTTTAGGCCAAAACCCCCAATTTCCTCTTTAAAATTCACAATCGAATTACCAAAAACGAAGATAGATTCATGAAATATAGCCAAAACCGAGTAGAGAACACTTACCCCGATCCTTGTGATGAAAATTGCTCCAAAAGTCACCTCAATACGAGTCCCACATATCAAAATATGAAGAAAGAACCAAAACCTTGATTTATAGCTTCTGCCACCATTTTCGCATTTGTGGACAATTCATCACATCTGCGACCACCGTATTTGCGGAAAAATGCACGCATTTGCGAGCCAGGCCGCTTCTGCAATGGCAATGGTCGCATCTGCGATTGGGCAGGTGCGTCCAAGCACCCGCATCGACGGTCCTCAGGCCCAGCTCCCATCACGCTTCTGCGATGACGCTGCTGCTTTTGCGGCTCCGCACCACGCCGAACACTCCGCAGGTGCGGTCACACCAGAACCAGAAAAATTCCAGCCTTAGCCAAAACTTCCAAAATGCTTCGAACCTCGTCCGAAACTCACCCGAGCCCCTCGGGACCCCGTCTGAACATAAAAATAAGTCCCATAACATGATACAGACCTACTCGAGGCCTCAAAACACACATAACAACATCAAAACTACGAATCACAGCTCAAATCGAAATCTATGAACTTTGAACTTTCAAATTCAATAACTCGTGCAGAAACATAGCAAATCAACCCGGAATGAACCAAATTTTTGCACACAAGTCCCAAATGACAATACAAAGCTTCCAATTCTCGGAATCACAATCCGAATCTGATATCAAAAAGTCCACTCCCGGTCAAACTTTTCAAAAATCCAACTTCCGCCATTTCAAGCCAAATTCCACTACTGACCTCAAAATCACAATCTGGACGCGCTCCTAAGTCCAAAATCATCCAACGAACTTACCGGAACCATCAAAACTTCTTTCCGGGTTCAAATTCACAAAAAGTCAAACTTGGTCAACTCTCCCAATTTGGTAATTCCGAGTAACCTGAAAACCAAAGCCGACGATTCACATAAGTCATAATACAACATACGGATCTATTCATGCTCGTAAACTACCGAGCGAAGTGCAAATGCTCAAAATGACCGGTCGGGTCATTACATCGTCCTCGAACGTGTTTAGAGTTGTTCTCAAAGCCGTCAAACCGCCGTATAAACTTACCATGCACATACCCGGGGGTGATCCTACGTCACCCTATCCCATACAGGTCCGATAACACAACATAACTGAAATTTCTTAATTCAACCTAGCCCACAAACCTTAGAATCCAATTTCCAACATCCGAAATTTCTTATAAGATCTGAATCTCGCAACCTACACCCTGTATAAGTCTGAATAAGCTGTACCAAGCCGCAACCATAACCCAATATACAATCGCATGATATATCATATAACAAAGATACTTGTAGCAATGATTTCTAATCATAGTAACTGCTCAAAACAACCCAATGTCGATAATAAACCTCATATCAAACAAGACTCCATTCTAAAACCTTCGTACACTGCCGATGATAAAAGAAACACGCAGAACTCATAACAATTCATCAGATCAAACAGTCATGAAACTCCGTCTCCTTCGACAGGAACTATAGCAAATTTCTAGGCCGACTTTCGATATAATCCTTCCAACCATGTTATAATCAATTCTGATAGTATCCCGCAAGTTCAACAAGTACCACCATAACCAAAATGCTACGAACCCATCATACCTAGTAGAATCAAGACACATGAATCTAACACAAAGGATCAGATCTTAACATAACTCCGCTGCAATGCGTGACCCCATCCCAACACTGGTCCATATGAAATACTTCAGCCACCATGCTCAAAATCAATAACCACGCGAAAATCGACATCAAGTACCCAAAGTGCATTACCGTAACCACGGAGAGCAAATAACACAATACGACAACCCAACAAGAACATAGCCAACGCGCAATAAATCACGCAATACCCAAATACTGATCTTGCTCAAATTCCGCTATAAAGCCCAGTTAGAACCACACTGTGTGTGCATATAACTCACGAATCGCAACCCCTCGTAGCATAGAAGAGTAACTCACAGATCATTTCAGAACATGAAATGGTACATCCCTCAACAATAGTAATGTGGAGCCAACCAATCCGGCTCGGTTTAGAATACACATCCTAATTGGGCCTACCAATGGAACCCCAAATCAATTCTGGGCAGCGACAATTAGATAAATAACCCTTTGAAAGCCCACAATGACTGAATCACAACACATACTATTATCTGGCTAGCTTCGACCATGACTTCACAGTCCACAACCATGAAACAATCCTCTCCTGAGAACTCCCAGTCTCCAAATCCATAGAACACACGAATCATCATATCTGATCCCAACTCCACCGCCAGAATGTCTAACACATATCTCATACATGACCATTCCACGAAAAATACTTCTAAAATTCTTTCGTGCCACATAGCAAAATTTGAATATCAGCAGTTGATCAACCGGGAGAGTGCCGCAGTACCAGTGAAGTATCCATAATGAAAAACACATTGCCCCTATGAAATGTATACTATCAAGAAGACATACCAAATAGTAATATCATTTACCTAGTCATCTAAAACCATCCATGTTGCCTACGAATTTTATGACCTTCTCTTCTAAATGAACTGTTATCTCGCTCACGTAAATCTAAATCCCACGCAACACACCGCATATACCATGCCATCATATGAAAACTATGAGAACTTCATAGTCCACCCCGAGTCACAAGCAACTACATACTCAATTAGCCAAGGACCTTCCATTTAATTTCATCCAGGAAAAATTCACTATACACCACATGCTCCTCATGCCAACAGGAAATATACTCATCGAACTGTGGTAAAACCCATTGAGAACTCTTCAAAGTCTATTTGCACATAACCAAGCTATCAGAATCGAATCTCTCTAACTCAACTCAGCCACGCAGGTCGCCAAAACCCAAGAGCATTGCTACGAAACACCTATAGAGACTAGCCACATCATAAGTACCCAAAGAACCGATTATTTCCATTATTGTGCTGATCCAACCTATTACCAAGCTGTCCTATTTCTCCAAGTCCTTTCCAAATTGCCTTCAAATTGATACTTCTTCTTGCTAGAATACCACGATCCTTAACAAAAATTCACCATACAAGAGACCCTACTATAAAACCAAAACGCCCTAAGGCCCATAAGCCGTTGACTTCCCTTTTAAGCACCCCAAAGCACCACGAACGAGACACCCACTCTAAAGATACCTTATGTGAACCTAAAATGGTTTCCTTCACCTTCTTTATACTGAAATGCATAACCCACAATGATATAAAAAAATGCCATAAGTCTCAACACCGTCCAATGAAACTCTCAGTTTCTAGCCATACACAAATCTTGAAAATTCCAAATCACTACATATAAATCTTGAATCCATTAGAACCATTCTCGAGAGTCATCCACTCTACTCAAATCTCAATTAAACCAACCAAACAGACCAAACGGCATGTGCCCCATTAGCACACCAACACTCAAGGGAGTGACCCACACTCCTAGGCAACCAAGAAAATTCCTACTCCATGTATACTATTTCCTTCACGAATAACCACTCAATTATTTTATGATTCACATATACCCATAGAGTGTAATACAATATATATCCAGAAATTCCTTTACCCGAGTCATCCTCGATCTCGACCTCTGCAAGTCATAACTGATTCACCAGTATACCTCAAACCGAAACCAATACAACATATAACCGTGTAATCAACTCGTCGATAGCAGACTTCCCCACATGGCTCAAAGCCAATGAATAAAGCATCTGATAACTTACAATACCCATACGCTGTTGCTGCCAAAATTTCGCACTGAAATTCAATTAAATCCTTCATAAGCCCGAGTAACACAAACCATATCATACCTCAAATCACAAATATAACCTACTGGTAGAAAAGAAAGCCTCCACACAATATCATAAAATCACACATCCGTACATTACCTCGCAGGTTATTACTCACCTGCTTTGCCTCAAACTGACATCTCTCTATACCTTTCCACAGTTACAACTACTACGCAATCACTTAGTCTTCCTGATTCTGAACTCATCAACAAGAAATGAGAATCTACTTTACTCCACAACTAAACAACATGAGAGATCCCTCAACATACCCATAACTCGAGACCATACACCAAATCAAAACAGAAATCAAACACCCTATAGTCCTTGCTACATCTCAAGTAAACTCTTCTCGCCACATTCGAACAATCTGAACATATTTCGTAGTCACATCATACTTACCACATAGTCATCCAATATCAAATTCCACTAATAAGGACACCAACGGACCTATAAATCCCAAAAGCATGTGCTCACACAATCAAAATCTCTATGCTCAAGCTACAGTCAAAACCCAGCCTCAAGTCCTCTAGACTGGCCCATCATCAGCACGCCAAAATCACATCTCGTACCTCAACCATGGAATCACAAGTTATCGATGCACCGCTGATAACAAGCGCTCACATGCGCACAAGAAGGCATGGAAGGAATTCAAAGAGTTACGCTGCAAGCATAATCAATGTCGCACGATAAGAAAAGCACTTGGGAAGTATATCCTAAATTCCCTGTAGCCTCTCAAAGATAGGTATGGACGTCATCATACCGATTCGCAAGACTCTACTAGACACTTTCTCATGACTTGTAGAACCTATGAATCTAGAGCTCTGATACCAACTTGTCACGACCCAAAATCTAATTAGTCGTGATGGCACCTAACCCAACCCGCTAGGTAAGCCAATTGACAACTATCAAATTCCAATGATAAATAATAAGACAGTTAAGTAATTATCTAAATCTTATACATTTCCTAAAGACTGGTAGTACAAATCACTAGTTTCTAAGAATAGAGTTTACAAAGCTGAAATAAAGTAAATGCATTATCCGTTTGAAAAGCACATAAACAAAGTTTTATAGATCTAAGGCTACCATGAACAAGAGGCAGATACAACCGGAATGCAGGTACATCTTCAATTCTGGCTCACGTCGATCACACCAACGTCAGCAGCCAATATCAGCACGCAAGGTGCAAAAGTGTAGTATGAGTACAACCGACCCCATGTACTCAATACGTAACAAACCTAACCTTGGGTTGAAAGTAGTGACGAGCTAACATAAAGGTCGGGTCCAATACAAATATTCCACAACAATTCATAACAACATAGTACAAGTAATAAAAGAGGTATCTCAAAAATAAAATGCTCAGTTCGGTCACAGTTCCAGAAACAAATAGGTATTTCTTTTCAAGTATCTCAGTGAAAACCCAAATCTTTTACCGAAAATGCCAAAATACGAGTAAGTTTGAAAAATGTGATTTTTCCCAAAACTCATTTCAATGATAAGTAAGATGTTTCATTTTTAGATAGCATGAGGAAAGTACGTCTCTATACCTACATGTCATGATACAGGTAAAATCATAAATGACACCAAAACCGGGTAGCAGAAGGAAATGCATCTCTATGCATGTATCTCAAGTACGCATGTCAAATGCAATGCATCTCAATGATGAGCTCATGTACTCACACACATTCAATCTCAATATCTCGCAGTCTCTCTCACTATTCTCAATGCTCAGCACACTCAATCACTCAGCGCTGCACAATACCTGCTACGACATGTAGCTCGATCCACATATGACCACAAGGCCTGTTGCGGCGTGCAATCGGATCCACATATATATAGTCGACTGTGCTTATTGGGGTGTGCAGACTCCGGAGGGGCTCCTACAGCCCAAGCACTATAATCCGCATGGAAAACTCACGTGTTGCACGGACAACTCTCGTGCCATAATATCAATATCTGGATCCACACGGACAACTCACATACTATAGTATCAATATTTGGATCTGCACGGACAACTTACATGCTATAGTATCAATATCCTCACAAACAGGCCCTGGCCTCACTCAGCCATCAATCTCTCCAGTCTAACTCACGGGCTCACAATGTCATGAAACTAGCCCGACAACAATGATATAATGTATCAATAAATAACAATTGAGACTGAGATATGATTTGACTGCATGTATATGACTGAGTACGAAATATCAATTAAATCAATGAAATGATAGCAAGAAACGACCGTTATGGGTTCTAGCAGTATTGTCCTAAAGCCTAAACATGATATCTAGCATGATTGACTTCTCAATTACTTTATCACATGGTAAAAACACGGACATCAACAAAGTAGGACCACTATACAGTGCCATAGAAGCAAGAGAGTCCCAATTCACATGGTGCATGCCCACACGCCCGTCACCTAGCATGTGTGCCACCTCAATACCGATCACATAACATGTATTATGGGGGTTTCATTCCCTCAGCACTAAGTTTAGAAGAGTTACTTACCTCGAACAAGCCAATACCAATGTCGAGCAAGCCAATCGATGCTCCAAAGATGCCATCACGCGCGTTCCGACCTCCAAACGGATCGAAACTAACCGACAATGACTCAAGTACATCAAACAATGCTAAAGGAAACAATCCCGATCGAAAAAGATCAAATCTTGAATCAAACGCCCAAAATCGGCCAAAAGCCCAACCCGGGCCCGCACCTCGAAACCTGACAAAATTTACAAAATCCAACAACGAATTATATTACGAGTCTAACCATACTAGTTTTACTCAATCTGACACCAATTCGATGTTCAAAATTCACAATCCAATTACCAAAACCGAAGATAGATTCATGAAATATAACCAAAACCAAGTAGAGAACACTTACCCCAATCCTTGTGTTGAAAATTGCTCCAAATATTGCCTCAATCCGAGTCCCAGATATCAAAATATGAAGAAAGAACTAAAACCTCAATTTATTTTCGCATTTGCAGACAATTCGTCACATCTGCCATCACCGCTTTTTTCTGAAAAATGCACGCATTTGCGAGCCAGGCCGCTTCTGCGATGGCCATGGTCGCATCTGCAATTGCGCAGGTGCGTCCAAGAACCCGCATCGGCGGTCCTCACGTCCAACTCCTTTCACGCTTCTGCGATGACACTGTCACTTTTGCGGCTCCACACCTGTGCCCAACACTCCGCAGGTGTGGTCACACCAGAACCAGAAAAATTCCAGCCTTAGCCAAAACATCCAAAATGCTCTGAACCTTATCCGAAACTCACCCGAACCCCTCGGGACCCCGTCCGAACATACAAACAAGTACCATAACATGATACAGACCTATTTGAGGCCTCAAAACACACATAACAACACCAAACGACGAATCACACCTCAAATCGAAATCTATGAACTTTGAACTTTCAAATTCAATAACTCATGCTGAAACATAGCAAATACACCCGGAATGAACCCAATTTTTGCACACAAGTCCCAAATGACAAAATGAAGCTATTACAATTCTCGTAATCACAATCCGAATCCAATATCAAAAAGTCTACTCCCAATCAAACTTTCCAAAAATCCAACTTCCGCCATTACAAGCCAAATTTCACTACGGACCTCCAAATCACAATTCGGACGCGCTCCTAAATCACCCAAAGGACCTACCAAAACCATCAAAACTCCGTTCTAGGTTCAAATTCACAAAAAGTCAAACTTGGTCAACTCTCCCAATTTAAAGCTTCAATAATGAAATCCATTCTTCCAATTCGATTCCGAGTAACCTGAAAACCAAAGCCGACTATTCACATAAGTCATAATACAACATACAAATCTATGCATGCCCGTAAACTACCGAGCGAAGTGCAAATGCTCAAAACGACCGGTCGGGTTGTTACAGGGATGATCCATCCCCAAATATCAATGGTTCAGACAAGATCCATGTCCAGAGAAAATCCATCCCTCAATATAAATGCTTCGGGCAAGATCCATGCCCGAGGAAAATCCATCCCTCAATATAAATGCTTCGGGCAATATCCATGCCCAGGGAAGATCCATCCCTCAATATATATCTATCTATGGCAAGATCCATGCACAGGGAAGATCCATCCCATATATATATATATATATATATATATACCAATTGCGCTCACTGTGGGGGTGCAGACTCCGGAAGGGCTCCTTCAGCCCAAGCACTATAATATCCAAATCTAGGCATAATTAAATAAATATAAATATCACTCAGAATCTCCAGTCTCTCGGGCTCTCAATGACACAAAAATCAACCCGACGTAATGATATGATGTATCAATAAATGATAACAAAAACTGAGATATGATATGCAAGTGACAGATGTGATGAGTACAAAATTATATTTTAAACAAATAGTTCAACAACAATACGACCCATGTGGGTCTCAAAATATATCGGCGTGTAGCCTAAACATGATCTTTAATATGAGTCTCAGCTCAATTTCTCTAACACGTGGAGGATATGTGTATAATATCATTTATTTAATTACGCAACTCCACAGAATCAATAAATCACAATTCTTATGATACACGCCCGCACGCCCATCACCTAGCATGTGCGTGATCTCCAAACAATTCATACAACACGTACTTCAGGGATTCATACCCTCAGAACTAATTTTAGAAGTGTTACTTACCTCAAACCATGTAATTTCTTTATTCTGTAATGTCTTTACCTCACGAATCGGCCTCCAAATGCCTCGAATCTAGCCACAAATAATTTGATTCAGTCAAAACAAATTATAGGAATTAATTCCATATGAAAATACTATTTTTCCAACAAGATCCGAAATTTCATCCAAAAATCACACGTGGGGCCCACATCTTGAAACCCGACAAAAATTACAAAATCCGAAAGCCCACTCAACCACGAGTCTAATCATACCAATTTTACCAAAATCCAATATCAACTCGACACTCAAATCTTCAAATTAAACCAAGAGGGTTTTCTAAATTTTTCAACTTAATTCACCCATTAAATGTTAAAAAATCCATAGATTCGGGTAATTTGACCAATATTGAGTTAAGAACACTTGCCCCGTTGTTTTTCTTAAAAATCTACCGAAAATCGCCTCTTCCCGAGCTCCAATTTGCAAAAATTCAGAAATTAAACTTTCTGCCCAGCGATTCCTTCTTCGCGTTCACGGCCCTTGCTTCGCGTTCGCGAAGCACAAAAATGCTGCCAAACTTTTCTCCTTCGCTTTCGCGACCTCCTCATCACATTCACGAAGCTTTCCGACCTACGCCCTTCGTGTTCGCGAGCCACCAGCTGTGTTCGCCAAGGCTTAACGCCAGGCAAGACCCCAACTTCCCTTCCTCTTCGCTTTTGCATCCGCCCACTCGCGTTCGCGTAGGCTTCCCCAACCTGTTTTTCGTGTTCGCATCTTCTTCATCGTGTTTTGATGAGCAAATCCCAGCAGCCCACAAATCCTTCTTCGTGAACGCGTGAGACCCTTCGCGTTCGCGAAGAACAACACTAGATGCCAGTTCCAGCAGTTGCAAAACAAGGAAAAATGATACGAAACCATCACGAAACTTACTCGAGGTCCCCGGGACCTCAACCAAATACACCAACTAGTCTTAAAACATCATACGAACTTATTCTAAACCTCAAATCACATCAAACAACGCTAAAACAATGAATCATATCCCAATTCAAGCTTAATGAAACTAAATATTTCCAACTTCGACACTCGACACTGAAACCTATCAAATGAAGTCAGATTGACCTCAAAATTTGCACACAAGTCATAAATGACATAACATAGCTATGAAAATTTCCAGAATTGGATTCTGACTCCGATATCAAAAAGTTAACTCCCTGGTCAAACATCCAAACTTATATTTTTATTTTAGCCATTTCAAGCCTAATTTAGCTATGGACTTTCGAATAATTTTTCGGACACGCTCCTATGTCCAAAATTACCATACGGAGTTATCGGAATCATCAAAACTTTATTTCGGGGTCGTTTATACATAAGTCGACATCCGATCGCTATTTTAACTTAAGCTTTAAACCTTGGGAGTAAGTGTTCCAATTCATTCCAAAACCTCACCGGACCCGAACCAATTACCCCGGCAAGTCACACAACAATTATAAAGCACAAATTGAGCAGTAAATGGGGTAACGGGTCTGAAATACTCAAAATAACCGGTCGGGTCGTTACAACAATGTGGCTTAAACTTGATCTTCAACCCGATTCCCAGCTCAATTTCCTATAACACGTGGAGGATATGTGGATAATGACATGATTCTTTAATTATACAACTCTACAAAATTTATTTATGTCACAATTTCTATGGAGCACACCCACACGCCCTCACCTAATATGTGTGTCACCTCTATATAATTCACATAACACGTAGTTTAGGGATTTATGCCCTCAGAACCATGTATAGAAGTTTTACTTACCTCAAATCGTGTACTTCTTTATTCCAACAGTTCCATATGAAAATACTAATTTTCCAACAAAATCCAAAGTTCAACTCAATATAGTCAGTGGAGGCCACATCTCGGAACCTCACAAAAGTTACAAAATATGAATGCCCATTCAACCACGAGTCCAACCATTCCAAATTTACCAAATTTCGACATCAACTCGACCTTCAAATTCTCAAATCTTATTTTCAAATCTCTAGACCCAAATCCTCCAATTTCAAATCAAAAATGCGTAATCTAGTCGAAATACTCAATGATAATTCAATATTATTAACTAACAATGATCACAAGTGACTTATCTCAAGTTTTCCCTTGAATTCCCTCTGAAACATCGCCCCAAACAGTGTGTTTGAAGTCCAAAAATGAGAAAGAACTTCAGAACCCCTCGTTTTAACACTGCCAGTGTTTTCGCATTTGCACAATTTTGACCGCTTCTGTGGTCTTTCTTTCGCTTATGTGCCTCTTTTGCTCCTGCAGACAAGTGTCCGGTTCTGCGAAGAAGCTATCCGCTTCTTGTAACTATCCGACTTGTCATTTTAAGAATTAACGTCATGTTCAGCGACTCAAGGTCCCGAGCAGCTTTTTAATGTGTATTATGACTTGTGTGTGTGATCAAGTTTGATTTTCGGAAGATTCAGAATTAAATTAAAAGAACAATTCTTATTTTCGAAGCTTAAATGAAAAGAGTTGACCGGAATTTGAATTTTGAGCAAACGACTCCGGAATGAAATTTTGATAATGTCAATAGGTTCGTATGGTGATTTCGGACTTGGACGTATGTCCGGATTTGGATGATTTTTGGACTTGGGAGTATGTCCGTATTTGCTTGAATTTTGGATGATTTTTAAAACATTTGACCGGGAGTAGACTTTATCGATATAGGAGTCAAAATTCGACTCCAGAAATTGAAACAGGCCCATTATGACTCGTGTACAAAATTTAAAATCATTCCGGATCGATTTGATATGTTTCGGCACAAATTATAAAAGTTGGAAGATTTAAAAACTCATAATTCGATTCGAGGCACGATTCGTAATTTCGGCATTGTTTGATATGGTTGGAGGCCTCGATTAAGTTTGTATTGTATTTTGGGACGTGTTGGTATATTTGATTAAGGTCCCGAGGGCCTCGGGTAGATTTCGGATGGTTAACAGATCAATTTGGACTTGAAGAAAGCTGCTGAAAAAATGGGCAGCAGCTGGTGCAATCACTTCTGCGATGCCTTGGTCGCAGAAGCGACATTGCAGAAGCGTGAAGCACTTCGCAGAAGCGGCTGGGAGTATACTGGGTAGAGGTCGCAGGTGTGAACCATTTCCCTCACCTGCGTGATTGCAGAAGCGGGCAGAGAAGGTGCATAGGCGGAAGGCATCGCAGATGCGCATTTGGCATTGCAGAAGCGATATCGCGGAAGCGAAAATGCCTCTGCAGATGCGATGGGGCTGCTGGACTGTGTTCCCTGCAGAAGCGACGAATGAGTCGCAGAAGCAGCTCCGTAAATGCGACCACTTGTCCGCAGAAGCAAAAATCGGGCAGAATCATAAGGACCAAAAATGGTCATTTCTTCATTTTTCAATTGGGATTTTTGGAGCTCGGTTCTTGGGCTATTTTGAGGATTTCTTCCTGATTTTGACTGGGGTAAGTGTTCTACATCCGAAAGAGATTATATTTCATAAATCCATGGTTATATGCATAGTTTAATTTGAGTTTTAAATTGGGATTTTTGTAAAACGTTTCAAAAACGGAAATTCAAGATTTGGAAGATGATTTGTTATTTGAATTTGGTAAATTTTGTATGGTTGAAAGCGTATCGGAACGGGTGTTCGGATTCCATGAAAATTCTGTAGGGTTCCATGATGCGGGCCTCGCGTTGAATTTTGGATGTAAAATTTTAAGTTGACGTTTTATTATCCTGAATTATTTCTGATAAATTTAAATGAAGTGATACAATTAATTTGGATAGATTTAGGCTTTTCGGAGATCAATTCAAGCAAGAACACTATTTTGGAATATCGACACAACTTCAAAAAAAAAGGTAAGTATCTTGCCTAACCTTGAGTGGGGGAATTACCCCTTAGGCATTGAGTCGTAAGTGCCATTTGTGAAATGTGAAAATCCGTGTACGCGAGGTGACAAATACGTACTTGGCTTATATGTGCAAATTATACCGGTTAAAATTCTTAGACACCCTTAAATATTGAATTGGAAATTTGTTGGCACTTACTAAATCCTCTATTTGCCATGCCTAAATCCTTGTTGTTGAATTTATTTTTATATGATAATTTGGTGAGATTGCCACCTTGTTTTTTATGTGAATCCCGTATTTTTGTTGAGTTGATATCCTGGAGAAAATTTTATTATGAATTATTTATTTGCAAATAATTTATTAAATAAATTTAAAAGGAGGCATTAATCTATTTGACAAAAAATTGGATTAAAGAAGGCGTTGTTCCTTGATGAAGTACTTTCCAGTTCATGTTGTTGAAATTGATATTGAGTTATAAAGGCCGTAAATCATATTGAGGCAAAGTGTTAAATTGTGAAATATTATTCTGTTGAGTTGTTCACTCCCAGATATTTTTGTTAAGGTTTTGTGCACATTATGGTCGAGCCATGGACTCCTTATCGTGAAAAATAATGTATTGTTGATTTCTGTGGCGAGTTGTAATATTTGAGCACTTGATGTGTAATTTGTGATATGTTGTGATATTTGAGCACTTGAGGTGCAATTTGTAATATGTGGTGATATTTGAGCACTTGACGTGCAATTTGTGATATGTTGTGATAATTGAGCACTTGAGCTGCAATTTATAATATGTTGTGATATTTGAGCACTTGAGGTGCAAGTTGTGTTATGCTGTGATATTTTGGCACTTGAGGTGCGATTTGTGAAATATGGTGATATTGATATGCATGCGGTGATATAAGATCAGGGTGTTGAAACGCATGCGGTGAGATATGGTGGGATTGATACGCGTGGCTAGTAGGGAAAGTACTAGAAGTCATGCGGTGTTATAAGGTGGGCTAAAACACAGGATGCTATTTCGAAAAAAAAAAAATTTAAAAACTAAATGTGAAGGCTCCTTCAGTGATATAAGGAAAGATTAAAATTTATTTATGATTTGGGACCACGAGGCGGTACCTCGGAAGTTCCCTTTGTTGAAATTTATTTAAGATTTGGGACTACGAGGCGGTACGTCGGGAGTGCCCTTGTTGAAATTTATATTTGTTTTGGGACTACGAGGCAGTACCTCGGGAGTGCCCTTTGTTGATATTTCTCTATGGATGCACTTGCCTTTGGTTATTTTGTTTTTCCGTCATATGTAAATTCTCTTGTTCTTCTGTGATGTATTATTTGATTTTATTATGTGTTTTGTATTTCTTGTTGTATTGTGTTGGCTTTGGATCTTCGTACGAGACTCTGGGGGTTTGTGTTTCTTGTTTTTACTTGTTTTTGAGGTTGAGTTATTTTGTATAATAGAAATTGCTATTATGTTTTAATTTAATAAATTTTACATCCAAATCAGTAGCTATCAGATGCTTCATTTTAATTGAAATGTCCTTTTCTTCCCCAAACGAGTTCAAAAATAAACTCATTTCTTTGTTGATTTCTTATTTGGTTTAAAAATTGTAAAATTACTTTATTGAAAATAAATTGATCCTGCGGATCTTATATACATTGATATTTCGGTACGTGAGTTGTCCGTACGATTGTAATAGAGATATGGTCACGAGGTGCCGTGAAAAATATGAAAGTGGGTTGAGACCCGTGTTTTATGATTATGGAATGAGGTGTCACATAGTGACTTTTATTTGAAAGAATTATATTCGAAAGCTTTTTATTTGAAAAACATACATTTGAAAGGTGTATATTTGAAGGACTTTATTAATTGGTTGTACTTATATACCTTATTCGTTTGAGCAATATTTATGATGTTCTTGTTGCCTTATTGTTCATCTCCCTGATTGATCTTTGTCGTCGTCACTGCTATTTGTTTTTCTATTATCCTTATATATTACTATATTGCACAGGTTAAATGACTAGTGAGTATCTTGACTGTACCTCATCACTACTCCACCAAGGTTAATCTTGATACTTACTGGATACCGGTTTTGGTATACTCATACTATACTTTTGCGCATTTATTTGCAGAGCGAGGCATTGGAGATATCGGATTCAGACAGAGTTAGAGTGTAATCGCAAGGATTCAAGGTATGGATACTTGGTCGTCGCAGTCACTTAGAGTCTTTCAATTTTATTATACTGTCAACTCTTATTCGAACAATATTGTATATTCAATCCTTGAGATAATTGCATGTATTCAGTTAGAGTTTATGATTCTATATTACCAATCTGGGGAGGTTGTTATAATTATTTCCGCTGTTGGTTTTAATTATCTATTTTTTTAAAATGGCTTGAATTGTAATTAAAAATCGGCTTACCTAGTCTTAGAGATTAAGTTCCATCACGATGCCTGTGGTGGGATTTTGGGTCGTGACACTTCAGCGGTGAGGCTGCCCCTTCCTATTTTCGCTCAT
This sequence comes from Nicotiana tabacum, assembly GCF_000715075.1. NCBI lineage: Eukaryota > Viridiplantae > Streptophyta > Magnoliopsida > Solanales > Solanaceae > Nicotiana > Nicotiana tabacum. The sequence goes on from NC_134091.1 coordinate 17,410,617, forward strand.
GCGATGGATGTGTCGCAGGTGCGGAACCACTTCTGCAGTCAACCACGCGCATATGTGATCCCAGCCTTTGCCAAACCAATGTCGCTTATGTGCACCCAGGATCGCTTCTGCGAGCTCGCACCTGCGAGATAATTTTGTAGGTGCGATTGCATCAGTAGGCAGCAAATTTCCAGCTTTGTTCTAAGTCCAAATTTGATCCGTTAACCATCTGAATCTCACCCGAGGCCCACGGGACCTCAACCAAATATACCACTAAATCCCAAAACATCATACGAACTTAGTCGAGGCCTCAAATCACATCAAACAACGCAAAAAACACAAATCATACCCCAATTCAAGCTTAATGAAACTAAGAAATTCCAACTTCTACATTCGATGCCGAAACCTATCAAATCAAGTCTGATTGACCTCAAATTTTATACACAAGTCATAAATGACACAACAGACCTATTCCATTTTCCAGAATCGGATTTTGAGCCCTATATCAAAAAGTCAAACTTCCAAAGTTAAACATCATATTTTCGCCATTTCAAGCCAAATTTAACTACAGGCTTCCAAATAATTTTCCGGACACACTCCTAAGTCCAAAATCACCATATGAAGCTATTGGAATCATCAAAACTCTATTTTGGGGTTGTTTACACATAAGTCAATATCCGGTCAACTATTTCAATTTAAGCTTTTATCTTTGAGACTAAATATCTCAATTCATTTCAAAACCTTACCGGACCCGAACCAATTACCCCGACAAGTCACGTAACAACTATAAAGCACAAAATGAGCATTAAATGGGGAAATGAGGCTGTAATACTCAAAACAACCGGCCGGGTTATTCAGAAATGCTATATAAGTGGTTGAGGTAGCACAATCAAAGCTAATTTCATAATCAAGAACAAGCCTTCAAGACTATATTATAAAGAGTCGACTCTGGTATAATGGAATTATTCTTTGTAGATGCCTCTGGCGTAATCGAAATAATATTTCTATGACATGCATTACTTGCAAATATCATATCAAGAGGCATGACACTATTAGCAAGAATAGCAAGTGGTGTACCAACAATGATTTTATTGTCGGCCACCCACTTTAGATTTGATATACCTCATAAAATAACTTAAATAACCATCACAAATATTTCAAAGTCGAGCAATGATACTAAATTTATCAGGAAAGCAAAATTGATAATAGTATATGAAGCTCTTATGGCAAAGTGTCAAACGATCAAAATAATTTCCTAGAGTTCATATTAATGAACCGTTTGGTAGAAAATTAATGGTTTGGGAGGTGATTTCTATCAAGTACTACCAGTAGTTCTAAAGTCGACAAAAGCAGAGACTGTAAAAGCTAGCTTGCCAAATTTATGCTTTTTGCCTCAAATGAAAAAGATTCAAGTGAAAAAAATATAAAGTAAGAACAGATCCAGTATTCAGTGTCTTCTTACTTCGTGTCAGAAACGAAGAAGAGCATCCAATAAAAGATGATTTGATTTTTCCTGAACACTTTGTTATCAATCCCAATGGTAATAATAGTACATTTAATAAGATAAATATTTCTATCATGTGATGACCCAAAAGGTCATCTTATATTTTAGAACTCGAATTTGCGCAGTCCATGCAGGTTTACGGAAAGCTTTTATGTTGAAAATTGATAAAAATAAGAATTTATGCCTTAAAAAGTTTAGTTTTGTTGACTTCGGTCAACAATTTTCATAAACGAGTCCGGATCCATGTTTTGATGGTCCCGGTGGGTCCGTATCGAATTATGGGACCTGGGCGTATGCCCGGAATCGAATTCGGAGGTACCTATCTCAAGTTATGAATTTTTGATAAAAATTAAAAGTCTGAAAATTAATTATTTTTAATAATTGATTGATGTTTGGCATTGTTAGTGCCGGGTCCGTATTCTGGTTCTGGAGCCCGGTACAGGTTCATTAAGATATTTAAGACTTGTATGTGAAATTTGGTAAGAAACGGAGTTCATTTACCGTGATTCGGACGTCCAGTTGAGAAAATAGAAATTTTAAAGTGTTCTTGAGAATTTTATTTGATTTAGTGCTAAATTCGTAGTTCTAGGTGTTATTTTGGCGATTTGATTGCTCGAGCAAGTTCGTGTGACATTTTTAGACTTGGGTGCCTGTTTAGTTTGGAGCCCCGAGGGCTCGGGTGAGTTTCGGATAGGCCACATGATGTTTTGGACTTTGGAAATATGGTATTTTGCTGCAGCAGGTGTTCTGGCATGTCCTTCTTCGCGTTCGCGAAGGTACTCTCGCAAACGCAAAGAGTAAACTGGGTAGGTGAAGATTTCTTCTTCGCGAACGTGAAGGCTTGGTCGCGACCGCAAAGCGACGGGGGCGTTACTCTTTGCGAACACGACAAGCCCATCGCGAACGCGACAAGCCCATCGCAAACACGTAGTGTTAGGCATTGGGAAGGGGGAGTCAGCCGTTCCTTCATCGCGAACGCGAACAATGCCTCGCAAACGCGAAGGCCAGGGGGGAGTAACCATCGCAAACGCCAGCTAGGTCTCGCGAATGCGTAGGCTTGGTAGCCAGTACCCTTCGCGAACGCGACAGTGATCTCGCGAACGCATAGGCTTGGCAGCCAAAAATTCATTTTTCTTAAAAACCAAAGGGTGAGAGGCGATTTTTCAAGAGCCATTTCTTCCCCAAATTGTTGGTAAGTGATTCTAAACCATTTTCTTTCAATTACCCATTACATTTTACGAATTATAAACCTAAAATCTAGAGTTTTCATGGTAGAATTAGGGGTTAGGGTAGAAACTAGGGATTTCGAAAATTTGAGGATTTAGACCCCAATTTGAGGTCGGATTCCAAAACTAATTACATATTCGGGCTCGGGGGTGAATGAGTAAATGGATTTTGGTCCGAACCTTGGTTTTTGACCAAGCGGGCCCGAGGTCGATTTTTGACTTTTTGGAGGAAAAATTTGGGAAATCTGTAATTATTCATTAAACTTGATTCCTTTAGCAATGCTTGATATTATTGAGTCATTGTGAATAGATACGAGTGATTTGGAGGTGAATTCCAAAGGAAAAGTTGTGATTGAGAATTAAGTGGCCTTCGGAACAAGGTAAGTGTCGGGTCTAACTTTGGTTTGAGGGAATAGGTATTGTGTGAGTATTTGCTACGTGTTTTGTTGTTGAATATGATGTATAGCTGAGGTGACGAGCATCTATGCGTTGTGGTCAAGTCATAGCATGCGAGTGAAATTCCATTCTTGCAAATTTGTAGTTTTAAATCTTGTTATCCATGCTTATTGTTGCTGTTGAGATGTTGTAAGACTTGTATCCGGTTCCGCCAAGGTTGATAAAATTGTGAATATTGATTCGAGGTTGAGATGTTAAACTGTGAAAGTAATCATTGATGAAATATAGATCTCTTTGTGAAACTTCTCTCTATCCGTTGTTATTGATTCTTTGAATTGTGAGGAAGAGTGTAAAGCACGAAGGGTGATGCCGTGCATGATTTATTTATATCGTGAGTAAGAGTGTAAAGCACAAAGGGTGATACCGTGCATGATTTGTTTCTATCGTGAGGAAGAGTGTAAAGCACGAAGGGTGATGTCGTGCATGACTTATTTTTATTGTGAGGAAGAGCGTAATGCACGAAGGGTGACGCCGTGTGTGATTTATTTCTATGGTGAGGAAGAGTGTAAAGCACGAAGGGTGATGCCGTGCATTAATTAATTATATTATGAGGAAGAGAGTAAAAGCACGAAGGGTGATGCCGTGCAGTCTTATTTATTATTTGGTGAGGTTGAGAGTAAAAGCACGAAGGGTGATGCCGTGCAGTTTTCCTTGCTGTTTTAATTGCTCAATTCGTTTAAGGATTTCCGGTTTAATTCTGTCTTTTCATTATTCTCACTCTTTATGTTGTATTCCCCCATGGTATGTTCCCTTCCCATTATTTCTGTGTTATTTCTTTATTTACTGTTGTTTCCACTAGCATGATTATACTGTTCAGGTTATATGTGGGTGTCTTGTCCTAACCTCGTCACTACTTCGCCGAGGTTAGGCTCGACATTTACCAGTACATGGGATCTGCTTTACTGATGCTGCACTCTGCACTTTCTATGCAGACTTTGATACCGGTTTGGGTTGATCGAGATTTTGCTATTGGTCCGCTGTCTGGAGACTCAAGTAGATCTGTCGACGTTCACAGACCTTGAAGTCCCCGCCTATTTTTATGTTCAACTGTTTCTTTCATTCAGACAGTTGTATTTCTTTCAGATTATTACTTGTAGTAAATTCTAGAATTCTCGTGAATTGTGACTCCAGATCTGGGTGGTAGTAATTAATACAGTTTTATGATATTCCGCACTTATTATATTTCATCTCAGTAAATTATTGTTAATTATTTAATGAAAATAAGGAATTAGTTTAATGATTCTCTAACGTTGGCTTGCCTAGCAAGTGAAATGCTATGCGCCATCACGGTCCCGTCGGTGGGAAATTTCGGGTCGTGACAGTTGGTATCAGAGCACTAGGTTACATAGATCTCATGAGTCACGAGCAAACTTAGTAGAGTCTGAAGGATCAGTACAAAGACATCTGTACTTATCCCTCAAAGGCTATGAAGTTTAGGAACAATATCACTTCTTTCATTCCTTATCGTGCGACATTGATTTTGGTTGAAACCTATATCTCGTATTCCTTTGTATCCACTCGTGTATGCCGGAGCAATGAACCTATTTGAAGTGGCCCATTTCGTACCAGAGATTGTGCACTTAGTATCAGTTGTGCGTCGACGGTTCGTGATGCCGCAGATGAACTATGAGGGAGCCAGAGATACTCAAACAATGCCTCAACGTGTGATTCTGACTGAAGATGCGGATGTATAAAGAGATCACCCAGTGAATAATGTGGGGGTGCAACGTACCTTGGCATCTGGTTGATTTATACAAGTTGTGAAGGTTAGTATTGTGGACCATCGGACATGGTGAACTATGACTTCGCGCCGAGTAGGGGAGTCCACTATCAATGAATATATTGCAGGGTCATGTGTTATATTAGTTTTGGCCTGAAATGTATATAAGTGGTACTGAAAGGTTCCCCAAAAATTTACACATGTTTAAGGCCTGAGATTTTGTAGAAGATAAGGTTGGTACTTGCGGTATGTCCGCCTACTTGATAATCCTATACTTCAGGACCAAAGGAGTTAGAGAAATAACTTTAAATTTACAGAAGATCTACTCAGCGTGGACGTCATGGTTGCGGATTTTGGGATGCTTCGGCGGAAGTACAGTGGTTGACGAGATTCTGGACTATGTGGTTTGTGCCAAGATTTGTCTGTATGGAGCTCTACTTTTGTGATCATTGTGTATAAATAGGGGTAAGGGTTACCTCTGAGAAGAATCAAAGAGTATGTTAAGAAATGGGTCAGCTCAACAGTGTTGAGTCAGCATAACAAAAGAAGAAATTGGCCTTGGGAGAGATAATTCTCCACATGTGTCCGTGGCAAGCCTATGAAGAGGGCAGACCAACCAATGCAACACTGCCCACTTGGCTCAGTTCTCAGAAACTCTTTTGAAAGAGTTTGTTCCTGGACTCTCTGTAATGCATGGAGCATAGGGTTTGAACGATTGCGTCAGGTCACCATGACAGTGTCATAATATGCCATCGGGTTCAATAAGTTAGCCTGTCATATTCCTACTTTGCTTCCTACAGCCAGAGAGCGAGTCCACAGACTCATTAAACGACTTAATTATGATCGTAAAATTTTGTATGACTCGGGAGCTACAGGATGATACTTCATTTCCACTAGTGGTAGAAATTGCCAAGATATTAGAATGTGTTCGGGGTGAGGAAAAAAGGAATCTAAGGAGACCAAGACGTCTCAAGGTTCTAGGGATTCAGTGGATTCTACTCTGCGAGTATAGATCATTATGGCTAGGGCTCGGGTAGTCGGCCAGCCCAGTTCGCACATCGAATTAATCGAGGTGCTCCAGTAAGTTCTTTTAATGCACCACTGGCATAAGTTTCCTACAATAGTTATTCCAGTTATCTGGCACAGACTCAATATGAGCAGCCAAACCCGCAAAGGGGTTGTTATAAATACGGCGATACTAGGTATCATGAGAAAATTGTCCCAGACTTGGGAGAGATATATTTCATCAAAGCACTCAGGCTACGTGCCCCATTGCAGTTACTACAATACCCACCTGATCAGTTAGGGGTGGAGGACAGGCGGGTAGAAGGCGTGCTAGAGGTGGAGACCTAGCCATTGTTATATTTGTTTTATGGTATGGTGGAGGTCGTTACATCAGATGATGTCGTTATGGGTACGACATCGATTTAAAATAAAGAAATAATTTCCTTAACTTTATTCGGTTCTGAGTATCAAGACGAGTCCTTCTATTGTGCTTCACTTATGAGTGAGCTTCGTAATTGTATAATCTACTTATGTGTCTACTTCTGTGGGGAGGTTTTATGGAGATAACTACACCTATCATTCCATGATGGACTCTAATAAGATCTGTGAGGCTAAAGGTGCCTTTCTGGTACTTATTTTGGTATGTTTTGATGTATTTCCTGATAATTATTTACAAATTGTGAATTATATGCCCTACCGGTGTGAGGTTCATTATGTGTTGTGATTTTGTTTAATGAAAGTTATTTAAAAGGAGAAAATGGAAAGTTTCGATTGGCAAGATGTGCATATTACTTGTGATTCAAAACTGAGGACGAGGTCCTCGTATTTTTAAAATAAATTGATATGTTTAAACCGGGCTATGAGTTGTAGTGGAAGTTATATAAGGACGAGTTCCTTGTGATACAAATTCTTGTGTTTAAATTCTCCCTTGTGAAACTTAAATTTATACTATAGTACTAATAGGGAGTCATGCCTGCTAGGCTTATTTGAAAATTTTTTGTATGAAATTCTCTGTGCATACTTGCCAAATTCGTGTTGTAATATTATGTTGTAACCTACGAGGTAGGTTCCCGCCCAGGTGGCGTAAAATGTGACTCATTAATTCGGGTGTAAATAATTATGAGGTCTTCATGCCTCGCATCTCGTTATTAGTATTGTGAAGGTTTGAAACGAGATTTTTGTTAACATGAAGTTAATTGGCGATTCTGTAATTGGTTATGAACAACTATTAAGACTAGATTGACCCAGAAGGGTGCCCCATTTAGATGTTCAGACGAGTGTGAGTTGAGCTTTCAGAAGCTCAAGACCGCTTTGACTACAACGCTAGTGTTGGTATTACCCATAGGTTCAGGATCGTATACGGTACATTGTGACGCCTCTCACATTGCACTTGGTGCAGTATTAATACAAGATGGCAAGGTAATTGCATATGCGTCACGACAACTGAAAGTTCACGAGAAAAATTATCTTGTTCATGACTTAGAACTGGCAGCCATTGTTCCTGCGCTGAAGATTTGGAGGCATTACCTCTACGGTGTTTCGTGTGAGGTATTTACTGATCATCGTTGCCTTCAGTACCTATTCAAACAAAAAGATCTTAATTTGAGGCAGATAAGATGGTTGGAGTTGTTGAAAGACTATGATATCACCATTTTGTATCACCCCGAAAAGGCCAATGTGGTGGCTGATGCTTTTAGTAGAAAGGCTGTGAGTATGGGCAGTCTTGCGTATATTCCTGTTGGTGAGAGGCCATTAGCTGCATATGTTTAGACTTTGGCTAATCAGTTCGTGAGGTTAGATGTTTTGGAACCCAGTCGGGTTCTAGCTTGCACAGTCGCTCGGTCTTCCTTATATCAGCGGATCAGAGAGAGGCAATATGATGATCTTCAATTACTTGTCCTTAAGGACACGAAACGACACAGTGGTATCAAACAGGCTACTGTGGGGGAAGATGGGATTCTGCGAATGCATGGTCGTATTTGTGTGCCTAATATGGATGGGCTTCGTGAATTAATTCTTGAAGAGACACACAGTTCCAGGTGTTCTATTCATCCAGGTACCGCCAAAATGTATCAAGATTTTTGGCAACATTATTGGTGGAGGAGAATGAAAAAGGATATAGTTGCATATATAGCTCGCTGTCTGAATTGTCGGCAAGTTAAGTACGAACATCATAGACCTGGTGGTTTTCTTCAGAAGTTAGAAATTCCTGAGTGGAAGTGGGAGCGTATCACTATAGATTTTGTTGTTGGGCTCCCACGGACTCAGAGAAAATTTGATGCAGTTTGGGTCATTGTGAACAGGTTGACCAAGTCAGCACATTTCATTCCAGTGGCAGTTACCTATTCTTCAGTGAGGTTAGCTAAAACTTACATTCGTGAGATTGTTTGCCTTCAAGATGTGCTCGTGTCTATCATTTCTGATCGAGGTACGCAGTTTACCTCACACTTTTGGAGGGAAGTACAACGTGAGTTAGGTATGCGGGTTGAGTTGAGCACAACATTCCATCCTCAGACGGACGGACAGTCCAAGCGTACTATTCAGATCTTGGAGGATATGCTTAGCTCCTATGTTATTGACTTTGGAGGTTCTTGGGATCAGTTCTTACCATTAGCGGAGTTTGCCTACAATAACAGCTACCAGTCGAGCATTCAGATGGCTCCATATAATGCATTATATGGAAGGCAATGTCGTTCGCCAAATGGTTGGTTTGAACCGGGAGAGGCTCGGTTATTGGGCACCGATTTGGTACAAGATATCTTGGATAAGGTCAAGATTTTTTAGGATTGACTTCGCACAACTCAGTCTAGGCAAAAGAGTTATGCCGACCGTAAAGTTTGTGATATTGCATTCATGGTTGGAGAAAGAATATTGCTTCGGGTATCGCCTATGAAGGGTGTTATGAGACTTGGGAAGAAGGGTAAGTTGAGCCCTAGGTATATCAGACCTTTTGAGATTCTGGAGAGAGTGGGAGAGGTGGCTTACAGGCATGCGTTGCCACCTAGTTTAGCAGCTGCTCATCCGGTATTCCATGTGTCCATGCTTCGAAAGTATCACGGCGATCCATCCCATGTGTTACATTTCAGCTCTGTCCAGTTGGACAAGGATTTGACCTACAAGGAGGAGCCGGTGGCAATTCTAGCCCGGCAAGTTCGCCAGTTGAGATCAAATAGTTATCCTTCAGTTCGAGTGTAGTGGAGAGGTCAGCCTATTGAGGCAACTATTTGGGAGTCCGAGTCCGATATGCAGAGTAGATATCCCCACCTTTTCACCAGCCCAGGTACTTTTCTATGTCCGTGCGCAGTCCGGGCAGGTTTCCGGAAAGCTTTTATATTGAAAATTGATGAAAATAAGAATTTATGCCTTACAATTGATGGTAAACGGGGCCAGATCCATATTTTGACGGTCCCGGTGGGTCTGTATTGAGTTATGGGAACTGGGTGTAAGCCCGGAATCGAATTCGGAGGTCCCTAGCTCAAGTTATGCATTTTTGATGAAAATTAAAAGTCTGAAAACTAATTATTTTTAAGAATTTATTGGTGTTTGGCGTTGTTAGTGCCGAGTCCGTATTTTGGTTCCGGAGCACGGTACAGGTTCATTATGATATTTAAGACTTGTCTGTGAAATTTGGTGAGAAACGGAGTTGATTTGACGTGATTCAGATGTCCAGTTGAGAAAATAGAAAATTTAAAGTGTTCTTGAGAATATCATTTGATTTAGTGCTAAATTCATAGTTCTAGGTGTTATTTTGGCAATTTGATCGCACGAGCAAGTTCGTATGATGTGTTTAGACTTTTGTTCATGTTTGGCTTGGAGCCTCGAGGGCCCGGGTGAGTTTCGGATAGGCCACGAGATGTTTTGGACTTTGGAAATCTGGTATTTTGCTGCAGCAGGTGTTCTGGCATGTCCTTCTTCACGTTCGCGAAGGTACTCTCGCGATCGCAAAGAGTAAACTGGGCAGTTGAAGATTTCTTCTTCGCGAATGCGAAGGCTTGGTCATGAACGCGAAGCGATGTGGGCGTTACTCTTCGTGAACGCGATAAGCCCATCGCGAACGTGTAGTGTTAGGCATTAGGGAGGGGGAGTCAGTCGTTCCTTCATCGCGAACGCGAGCAATGCCTCGCGAACGCGAAGGCCAGGGGGAGTAACCATCGCAAACTTGAGGTAGGTCTTGCGAACACGTAGGCTTGGAAGCCAGTACCCTTCGCGAACGCGACAGTGCTCTCGCGAACGCGATGAACACTGTCGCCCAGCACTTAACATAATCCAAAACGAAATTTTAGCCAAAAATTCAATTTTCTCAAAAACAAAACGGTGAGAGGCGATTTTTCAAGAGCCATTTATTTCCCAAATTGTTGGTAAGTGACTCTAAACTATTTTCTTTCAATTACCCATTACATTTTATGAATTATCATGCTAAAATCTAGAGTTTTCATGGTAGAATTAGGGGTTAGAGTAGAAACTAGGGATTTTGGAAATTTGAGCATTTAGATCCCAATTTGAGGTCGGATTCCAAAACTTATTACATATTCGGGCTCGGGGGTGAATGGGTAAATGGATTTTGATCCGAACCTTGGGTTTTGACCAAGCGGGCCTGGGGTCGATTTTTGACTTTTTGGAGGAAAAATTTGGGAAATCTATAATTATTCATTAAATTTGATTCCTTTAGCAATGTTTGATGTTATTGAGTCATTTTGAATAGATACGAGTGATTTGGAGGTGAATTCCAAAGGAAAAGCTATGATTGAGAATTAAGTGGCCTTGGGAACAAGGTAAGTATCGTGTCTAACTTTGGCTTGAGGGAATAGGTATTGTTTGAGTTTTTGCTACGTGTTTTGTTGTTGAATACGATGTATAGCTGAGGTGGTGAGGATCTATGCATTTTGGTCGAGTCATAGCATGCGAGTGAAATTCCATTCTTGCAAATTTATAGTTTTAAATCTTGTTATCCATACTTATTGTTGTTGTTGAGATGTTGGGAGACTTGTATCCGGTTCCACCAAGGTTGATAAAATTATGAATATTGATTCGAGGTTGAGATGTTAAATTGTGAAAGTAATCATTGATGAAATATTGATCTGTTTGTAAAACTTCTCTCTATCCGTTGTTATTGATTCTGTGAATTGTGAAGAAGAGTGTAAAGCACGAAGGGTGATGTCGTTCATGATTTATTTATATCGTGAGGAAGAGTGTAAAGAACTAAGGGTGATTCCGTGCATGATTTATTTCTATCGTGAGGAAGAGTGTAAAGCACGAAGGGTGATGCCGTGCATGATTTATTTCTATTGTGAGGAAGAGTGTAAAGCACGAAGGGTGTTGCCGTGCGTGATTTATTTATATGGTGAGGAAGAGTATAAAACACGAAGGGTGATGCCATGTATGAACTAATTATATTGTGAGTAAGAGAGTAAAAGCACGAAGGGTGATGCCGTGCAGTCTTATTTATAATTTGGTGAGGTTGAGAGTAAAAGTAGGAAGGGTGATGCCGTGCAGTTTTTCTTGCTGTTTTAATTGCTCAATTCGTTTAAGGATTTCTTGTTTAATTCTGTCTTTTCATTATTCTCACTCTTTATGTTGTATTCCCCTACTATATGTTCCCTTCCCATTATTTCTGCGTTATTTCTTTATTTACTGTTGTTGCCACTAGTATGATTATATTGTTCAGGTTATATGTGGGTGTCTTGACCTAGCCTCATAACTACTTCGCCAAGGTTAGGCTCGACACTTGCCAGTATATGGGGTCGGTTGTACTGATGCTGCACTCTGCACTTTTTGTGCATACTTTGATGCCGGTTCGGGTTGATCGAGATTTCGCTATTGGTTCACTGTCCGGAGACTCAAGGTAGATCTGTCGGCGTTCACAGACCTTGAAGTCCCCGCCTATCTTTTCTATTCTATTATTTATTTCATTCAGAAAGTTGTATTTCTTTCAGATTATTACTTGTAGTAAATTCTTGAATGCTCGTGAATTGTAACTCCAGATCCTGGTGGTTGTAATTATTACAGTTTTATGATATTTCGCACTTATTATATTTCATCTTAGCTAATTATCGTTAATTACTGAATGAAAATAAAGAATTGATTTAATTATTCTCTAACATTGGCTTGCCTAGCAAGTGAAATATTAGGCGCCATCACGGTCCCATCGGTGGGAAATTTCGGGTCGTGACATATCATTAGATTAAAATGTAATTTGTGCAAATCGCAGGATATAATTAAAAAGATATCTTAATTAGCTACCAAAAATGCATATGTTGATCAACTAAATAAAAATATTGATTGCAAAATTTTATATTAAGAATAAAATATTTTTCGATTTTTGACTCAGCAGAAAATGATACCAATAATTACTACCAAGAAGAATACTTAAATACCTTAATACCAAATGGCCTTCTACCATATATGTTTGTTGTCAAGTTTATTATTTCTTACGTATGTTAGTGTCACTGTATATATAGTAGACCAAGTAAATATTGATCTTCTATTGTATATTGGTTAATTTTGAAAAACAATATGTTTGTCATGCTACTCAAAAACTTAGATATGCCGAATAGCTTATGTAATAGCACACATATGGTATATAGAAGTTTTGACAATAACGTCATACATGCAAAAAATATGATACTGGTCAATGTGCATTTAAGTATATTCTTATCCCTGAATTCAACATTCGTCTTCCGAAACTAAGGAATGTCCTTTTAAATTTGTGTGAAAATAATTTTTAGTATGTCTATGTTTTGCAAATATAACAAATAAAGTACAAGGACAAACATCCTAAATATTGGACTATAGTTACCGCAATATGTTTTCTCGCATGAACAACTGTATGTTACACTTTTAAGAGGGATATCAAGATCGACAAAAAGATATTTGGTTAAGGCAAAGCAACCAAAGCATTAGGAGAAAGCATACACAAAACAATATTGTCCACAAAGAAGTGTTCGTTAAGATATCATCACATTAAATACTTTTAAACTATAATACATAATTATCTAACTAACATGAAAAAATTAATCATTGGTGTAAGTTTTAATAATGTCCTTTTATTTTAAATTCATGTATTATGCTAATATAATAATTATATTTTTCGGCATTTAGATGATCGTTGTATTATTATACATAAAATTTCTCTCATTAATTAAATTTTACTGTTCCTTCATATAAATAAATGTTTAAATCATCACGTGCAATTATTAACGTGCAACACACGTTCATAGATATTAATACTATATTAAAAGTACGAAGGCCCTTAGCGAAAAATCATTTGCCTTTTTTACCCTTTTAAAATAGTCTTTACAATAGACAAAATTGTACTTTAGTTTTTATTTTTCTAATATTTAGGACTTTGAAATCCACTAAAATTTTCTTTTATTAAATCTTTACTTATTTTGAATTAAAATTATTGTCTTAATTATATTTGAACTACTATCCTTTTATGTATGAACTACGTATTATGTAAGACTTTTTCTTTTCCTTATAGTTTCTCGGCAATTTCCATATAAAAAGTATTTAGACATTCATTCTTCTCATCATAGGGAACTTATTCTTAAAAGGGAAAACTTATATAGATTATAACTATTAAAAGTAAGAGGTATGTACTTATTTAAATTTTTTTAATTATTGAATGTAATTTTAAAATATTATTCAAAAACTAATTAAGAGAAAAATTATTGTTCGAGTAGGAATGGAGTTAAAATATTATCTATATTTTCTAAGTTATTTTAACAGCACACAGTCCCAATGTGAAAAGAAATTAAAATCTTTGAATTAACTAAATAGAAAATTAATCTAATTCAATTCCTTTTCAAAATCTTCATGTAAGTAAGATTATTTTTTAAGTTGATAAAACTCTTAAGTTACATAAATTTATTTTCACAAGAGAGTACTAGCGGTGAAATAAATTAGAAAATAGAGCAAAATTAACTATATCATAGTATTATTTATTACTTATTTTCGGGATTAGGTAACAAAAAACAATACTTTCATAAAAAATCAGCAAATCAACATTACCCCGACCCCTCAACAGGCTTGTTGGATGGTTAGGAAGATCTTTGAAGCTCGAGGTTCCCTAGAGAATATTATACTTTTACAAACACCTCAGAAGAGCCTAATCAGGCAAATATACTTTTATCTGCTTGGTGACTATGCAAGGGTTGAATGGAAAAGTATCATGTTTAACAATGATGCACGACCAAAAGCAAAGTTCACAATGTGATTATTGATGCATGGAAGACTATTGACAACTGGTAGATTAAGAAAATGGGATATACATGTGAATACACAGTGTGCCTTATGTCAATAGTGGGAAGAAACAAAAGAACACTTGTTTGTGCACTATAGATATGCAAGAGATGTATGGACAAAAGTATGGCATTGGATACAGTTACAAGAGCCTGCTACAAGAGGTTGGAGTGAGTACAATCAATGGATCATTAAGTGTTCAAGAGGGAAATCCCAACAAGCACTGATCTTCAAACTGGTCTATACAGAGGCTATTCACCATATCTGGATCGACAGGAACTTACGAATATTTGAACAAAGGAGTAGGCAATATGAAAACATTGCAAAGGAGATAGCTTATATTTGTTGTATTCGGGCACCCCCTAGGATCAAAGCTCAACTACAGTCCTATGTCTTCTAATATAATCAAAGTAGAGAGTAGGTAGTTTGCTATGTTTATTTCCTATTGAGATAGCTAGCTTTGTTCGCTTAGCTATGGATTTGTAATTGATTGCTTTGGTGATTAATAAAATTAAGTTAGTTACCAAAATAAAAATACTTTTTATCATATATTAGTACATAGGTCATCGAAATTCACAATAAAGTATTGTCACGACCCAAAATCTATTAAAGGTCGTGATGGCGCCTAACACCACTGTAAGGCAAGCCAACAATAAGAATTTAACTTAATTATTCATTTTAGTATTTTTGAAATCGCAAATTTCCTTCAATTAAATAGTAAGAGATAAAATTTTACAGAGTAGATGATAATATCTTCACGACAACCATACAGAACAACCCATAATCATCCCCAAAATCTGGTGTCACAAGTGCATGAGCATTTACTAGGAAGTAAAATAAAATACAACATCTATCCGAAATACATATTGGACAGGAGAATATAAATAACTCTGAAGAAGACTCTGTTGGCTGCGGATCGTAACATGAAATGCAGTGTCACGACTCAATTTTCCCTCATTTGGTTATCGTGATGGCACCTAGTCTTAGGGACTAGGTAAGCCTAACATTTACTGAATAACAACAATAATAAATAACATCTAACAACTTTTGAATGGATTCCTCTATAAAATTTATAATTCCAAAACCCGGTAGTACAAGTCATAAGCTTTACAGAGTTTGCTACAACTTCTAAAAATAAATGCTTGGAAATTGGTAAAAACAATATGAATACAAAATAGGAAGGTGACTTCGAAGCCCGCGAACGTAGCAGCAGGTTTACCTTGAGTCTCCACAGCAAAAATCCGCATAGCTAGCAAATGATCAACTGACTTCGAAATACCTGGATCTATACAAAAATGTGTAGAAGTGTAGTATGAGTAACCAGCAAGTATCAAGACTAACCTCAGTGGAGTAGTGACGAGGAACAGTCAAGACACCTACTGGACTAAATAACCTAGACAAAATATAAGTATATAAATAACAGAGTATAATACCTACATAAAGACTGCGTGATATGACTAACAATACAGTAATTTCAATAGGAAAGGACAACAACAAGTATCAGCGGAATACCATAATAATGACACAGAAGGGTGAACGTAACACAACCTAAATCTGAAATTACTGATACAACAAGGACAAATAATAACTCAGCAACAACGACCGCTTTCGCATCAGTTTTTTTTTTGTCAACAAACTCTACAAGGTACCGAACCTCGGACAATTCACAACTCACGGGTCCCAACACCTAAACCCTAACACTTGGCATCATGTACCCTCATTACACTTCATAGCCGCACTGACGACTCACGTGCCAAATAGAGCCATTCTTACATAGAAGGAAAGTAAACAAGGGTGTGCATCTATACTCAACAATATCAAGGAAATCTCTTATCCGATAAGAGTGCTTAACTACATGTATGCTTGTGCAAGTGTCCTAACATAGTTCATACCAGCTAGTGAGCATAAGGAAAAGAACAGACAGCACGTAGAATATTTTCTCACAACTTTCACAAGATAAAGCTCACACAGATAAGTGTACCACTACACAAATATCAACAACAAGAATTCCCCCGGGCCATCACAAATTATCACAAATCAATCCCTGACATAGCCTGCCTTGTCTTGCCACGTGTGCAATAGTAAATGCCCGCCTTGTCTCGCCACACGTGCATAATAATGTTCCCACCTTGTCTCGCCACATGCGCAACCCACACACACATATATATATATATCCCACCTTGTCACGCCGCATGTGCAAATATCAATAGTAACAATAGCACTGCAGAAACCTCGTGCAACCCCATAACAATAACAGAAATATCGTGCAACCCCAAAACAAAGAGATGTCAATAAAGGGCAGTTCCGAGATACCTTGTTATAGTCCAAAAAATAAATGCTCAATAAGGGATCTCCCGAGGTATCACCTCGTAGTCCTAAAAATAAATATACAAGACATGGGGATCTCCCGAGATACCGCCTCGTAGTCCCAAAGTAAATAGGCAAGAACAACAAGTACAACATCAACAATACCACTAATACAAGGGTACGACAAATAAATCAACTCAGAAATTCTAGAACTCAAAGGAACAGAGGAATTAATTCACAAGGAGTGACCACAATAGAGAATTCTAGTCATAATAAGAACAGCTCAACAAGAAAGGAAATAATATGTAACAACAGTCCACAATGTACAGTTCGACAATGACGGAGCTAACAAAAGGCGAATAATTCCAAATAAGGACAAGTCAACTAAAATATAGGATATCTAACTTCTTTTAAGGTTGGCAATTAAGAAAAAGATACAACAAATTCAATTAAAGATAAGCAGCAGAAAGATAATCATAGCCTCAATTAAGGATGAACAATTACAAAAGAGATAATTATAACTTCAAATAAAGATAAGCAGTTAGGGGAAAGATAGCATGGCAATAGAAGAGATAACAATTTCAGTTAAGGCAGAAATGACTCAAATAAGCATCAAGGGCGGATCATAAAGCAATTAATTCTAATTAAAGCAGGTAGAGGTGAAACTAGTGATTAAGAGACGTATTCATAACATAACAACTGCATAATCAGTGAATACAAGGACCTAAGAACCCTAAAAGGCCAACTTTCCACAAATACGTCCGCGCACGTACTCGTCACCTCGCGTACACGGACTACAATTAGCATAGAAGACTCAAATCCTAAGGGGTAGTTCCCACACGAAGTTAGGCAAGGTACTTACCTCGAACCAAGCTCAATCAATCAGTAAGAATGCCCTTTCCTCGATTATCCGACTACGAATGGCCCAAATCTTGCCAAACACAATTACATATCATGAATAACATTACGAGAAACTAATTTAAATAATAAATCTATGACTTTAGCAAAGAATCGAAAAATCCGGCCCAAAAAGTCGACCCGGGCCCACGTCTCGGAATAGGGTAAAAGTGACAAAATACGAACACCCAATCAACCATGAGTTCACTCGTACCAAATATATCCAAATTCGACATCAAAATCCCAATCAAAACTCAAAAACTTAGTTGAAGAACTTCTCCCATTTTTCCCAAATTTCTCAACCAAATTTCTTAATTAAATGATGAAATCAATAATAGATTAGTGGAATATAACCATAAATGAGTTAAGAATCGTTACCCAAAAGCTTAATATGAAAATCTCCCAAATTATCGCCCAAATCCGAGCTCTCAAAGTCCCAAAATGAAAATGACACCAAACCCTCGAAATTTGATCTTTTCTGCCCAGCGATCTCGCACCTGCGGACCCATAGTCGCACCTACGACGCCGCACTTGCGGAAACTCCATCGTAGGTGCGGACTTGACTTACACACCTGGGTCTGCTTCTGCGATCAAATGGCCTCACTTGCTAGTGCGTGCCTACGAACAAATTTCTGCTTCTATGGACTGCCCCTCCAGCTCACTCTCCTTATCTGCAGAACTTCAAGCGCATTTGCGGGCTCACAGATGCGGAAATTCCCTCGCACCTACGACCCCTGGCCATCTCTTCAATTCCGCTTCTACACTTGGCCTCTCGTACGTGCGTGTCCGCACCCGCGGCCACCCCACCACATGTGCGATTACACCCTAAGCTTGAAAGCTTCAGCAATAACACAAGTCCAAATTTCGATCTGTTAAACATCCAAAACTCACCCGAGGCCCCCGGTACCTCAACCAAACATACCAACCAGTCCTATTAAACCATGCGAACTTAGTCGAGTCCTCAAATCACATCAAACAATGCTAAAAACACGAATCACCCTCCAATTCAATCTTAATGAACTTTGAAATTTCAAACTCCTATAGCCGATACCGAAATCTATCAAATCACGTCCGATTAACCTCAAATTTTTCACACAAGTCATATTTGACATTACGTACATACTCCAACTTCTAGAATCAAAATCCAACCCCGATATCAAAAAGTCCACTTCCGGTCAAAATCTCCAAAAATTCGACTTTCGCTATTTCAAGCCTAAATCAGCTACAAACCTGAAATTCACAATCCGGGCACGCTCCTAAGCCCAAAATCACCCAACGAAGCTATCAGAACCGACAGAACTCCATTCCGGAGTCGTCTTCACACAGTTCTGATTACAGTCAAAATCCTAAGACTTAAGCTTCCAAAACTTGCATCCTTCTTCTGATTTGACTCTGAATCATCCGGTAACTGAATTCAACCATGCACGCAACTCAATACACATAATACGAAGCTGCTCAGGACCTTATGCCACCGATTGGGACTTAAATTCTCAAAACGACTGGCCCGGTCGTTACATGCAGCTTGCGGTAAGTCCCCGCATCATCCGTGCCTCTACGCTCAAAGGACCACCAGACATAAAAGTACCTGCACAAAAATGTGCAGCATGTGTATTATGAGTACATAAATCAACGTATACCCAGTAAGTATCTAGC
The DNA here is from genome assembly GCF_000715075.1 of Nicotiana tabacum. Lineage (NCBI taxonomy): Eukaryota > Viridiplantae > Streptophyta > Magnoliopsida > Solanales > Solanaceae > Nicotiana > Nicotiana tabacum. The sequence continues at coordinate 17,429,605 of NC_134091.1, forward strand.
CTAACCCCGGAGGAGTAGTGACGAGGGCTCGACATCGACATTCACTAGTGGTCCAATAATATTAGGTACAGTAAAAAGGTGAACAATTATGAATACAATAGGCTCAAGCTCTCAATTAGAAAATTTCCTCCTCAACCGGAGCATATATATAAATATATAGTGAACCTTACTAAAATGGGTCGTTATACTTCAAATCAGGAAAAACTCACAGATACATTGGCTTCTTGCCAAATGTTATGCACTATTTCATGAGAATATTTTATAGAAATACCGAGGCGTACGGCCCGATCCCATCATAATATGTGCACTGCCGAGGTTCGAACGACACAAATCATAGATGCATCTATTAACCTGCCGAGGCGAACGACCCGCTCCTATGAGAGTGTGGTACATAAATCCTGCCGAGGCGAACGACCCGATCACATTAGAATAATAAGCTTTAATGGGTCCTTGACCCACTCAAGAATAAACGTGTGAGTTGTAATTTCTTTAACGAAAAACCTTTCAATGAAACATACATATATATATCGCGGACACAATTTCATAAGAGGAGTACAATTGTTTCGTGACTAATCATGAAACTCATAATGTCTCTACAATAATGAGTCTATCACTCTACGCATGTCTAGTCTCAAGTCATAATGTGAAATAAAAGAATTAAACGAGCAATGATAATCTTTATACTGCAAGCATAGCATGGTGTTAACCTAAGTCTACTCGGACAATAACATAAATCTAGCTACGTACAGACTCTCGTCACCTTGTACGTACGTAGCCCACGCATAAAGTTACACATATTAAATATATCACCTAGGGATAGTTTCCCCCTCACAGAGTTGGACAAGAGACTTACCTCGCCTCAAAGCTTACTTTCGGTCCACAATTGTGCTTTAAACCCTCAACTCGGTGCCAAACGACCCGAAACTAGTCAAATGACATTTAAAATAGTCAATACATGTTTAAGAGTTCATTTCCTAAGTATTAAAGTGATTTTCCAACCCAAATTGAAGAATTCTTAAAATTCACCCCCGGGCCCATGTGCCCGGATTCCGAAAATTGTCAAAGAAAATTATTACCCATAACCTCATGAAGTCAGATATATGATTTTCACCAAATTCCACAACCATTTCAGTGGTCAAATCTCATTCTTATCTAAAACCTAGGTTTTTTCATCTAAACCCTTGATTTCACCAATTTTTACATGTTAATCTACCCATAATCTATGTATTTAACTCATGTTGTTTAGAAATTACTTACCTCAAAGTGTTAGGTGAAAAACCCCCTTCCAAGAGCTCGAAAATCGCCCAAGAGATGAAAGAAAATGAGCTAAATGACCTAAGTCCCGCATTTAATACAGCTGTGCACAAGTTTCAGATGTCACATTTACGACAACTGGTTCGCAAATGCGACAAATCCATCGCAAATGCGAACCTGGACTTCTACTGCCAAGGTCGCAAATGCGACTAAAGAGTCGCAAATGCGGACACTGTTGAGATCGCAAATGCGACCAAAGTGTCGGAATTGCAAACACTGTCCAGGTCAGGCTTCTTCGCAATTGCGAAGCCTTTCTCGCAAATGTGAACAAATTCTCGCATTTGCGAGACCTGCAACAGGTGCCAAGAAACACCAAGTTTTTCTCATCCTCCCGAACGTCCGAAACTCACCCGAGCCCCTGGGGCTCTACACCAAACACACACACAAGTCTAAAAATATCATACTAACTAGCTCGAGCAATCAAAACACTGAAATAACATGAAAACACACGAATCGGACACCAAAACGCATGGATTAACTCATGAAATCAAAAACTTTCTAAAAATACCCCCGCGCGTCTGATTCCTATCAAATCAAGTTGGAATGATGCCAAATTTTGCGTGCAAGTCTTAAATGACATTACGGACCTACTCCAACTTCCGGAACCGGACTCTGAACCCGACATAAAAAAGTCCACCCTCGGTCAAACTTTCCAAAAACTTCAAATTTCTATTTTTTCGCCAAATAACCCCGAAATGACCTACGGACCTCCAAATTCACTTCCGGACGTGCCCCTAAGTCCAGAATCACCATACAGAGCTATTCCCAGGCTAGAATCCCAAACGGGCATCGATAATATTGAAATGCACTTCAACCCAAATTTATGAAATCCTTCCAAAATGCCAACTTTCCACAATAGGTGCCGAAACGCTCTCGGGTCATTCAAAACCCGATCTGAACATACGCCCAAGTCCAAAATCATCATACAAACCTGTTGAAACCTTCAAATCCCGATTCTGAGGTCGTTCACGTGAAATCACACCTTAGTAAATTCTTTCAATTTAAAGCTTCCGAAATGAGAAATTTTCTTTCTAAATCAACTCCGAACTTTCTGAAATTCAATTCCAACCACCCGTACAAGTCATAATACCTAAAGTGAAGCTACTCATGGCCTCAATTTGTCGAACGACGTGCTAGGGCTCAAAACGACCGATCAGGTCGTTATAAGTATATAAGAATTTTTACAGGGCAGTATTCTTTATTTATTGAACTAGCTAAATTGGATCAACATTTATCAATTTTAAGAACTTATATTTTCTTTTAATTTTTGTTCCATAGCTCTAACACATTATTTAATAATAATTACTTAATGTTTTGAGATTGTATATTCACTTATATAGGGTACAGATACAAAGTGCGTACCTTAAGACTAGTACTATATTACCCTTTAAAAATAGAGTTCGCACTAGATAAAATAGTCATTTAATTCTTCTCCTAATATTTAAGACCTAGAAATTCGTTGAAATTTGGTTATTATACCTTTATTTATTTAAACTAGGTACCTAAAGTTTAGGTCTTTAAAATCAATTAAAATTTTACCTTAAATAAATATGTTAAAAAGTCAATTTGGAACATTAGTACAAAATTTATAGATGCCCGTCTGAATTAGGTTATACATGGCAATTGAAAAGTGATATCCTAATGGTACTCAAATTGTATTCATGGTCAATAAAATAATTTTTAAACATCAAAAAGTAATTTTTTGAAGAATAATTTACTTCATGTAACGACTTGACCGGTCGTTTTGATCATTTGCACTTTGCTCGGTAGTTTAAAGGTATTAGTATCTATGTACGATGTATTATGACTTATGTAAATCATCGATTTTGGTTTTCAGGTTATTCGGAATCGATTTGGAAGAATGAATTTCATGGATTAAGCTTTATGTTGTAAGAGTTGATCAAGTTTGAATTTTTAGTATTTGATCTCAGATTGGAGTTTTGATGGTTTCGTTAGGTATGGATGGTGATGTAGGACTTAGACGTATGTCCGGATTTGCATTTGAATATTTCTAGAAGGTTTCGA